>NC_052509.1:49921237-50221237 GCF_014356525.2 Nilaparvata lugens
AATGTTCATTCATTCATTCATTGTATAAAACACTATAGTCATAAAACAATTATGACATTGGAGGAAAAACTAGGCTGAGCCTGTACCATTTCTCTCCAAAAGTTTTGATAAAATGTTAATGTTGTCCAAAAGTTATAGTTATGTAGTCACACACTGCTTCGTCACTTGATTTTCGGTCCAGGAAAAATGATTTTTGAATTTTGAAGGTTGATGTTATACTCTAAATGAATCACTATAAATTTAAAACTTTAGAAATGTTGAACTTTTATTTGAAAAATTTTAATTTTAATTTTTATGTTATATTCAGAAGTAGTTCTTTTCAAATTCAATATGACTGTTACCAATAATTATGATGTGAGTAGATGGGGACTGGAGTGACAGTTAAGGTGTTTGGATTGATTTTTATACTATTTTCCAAACCTAGGCTGAATAATCTTCAGTCCTTCGAGTCCAAAGAAAATTATAAGTTAATATGATGAATGTGATGATTGGAAAATTATAAGTGACTTTTGATATCTTGTTAAACATGACTGATTGCAATTTGAATACTCGTATTTTTTGTATTTGTTATAAAAGTTGTGAAAATAATATAATAGGGTTCAAAGCAATACTGATCATCATATTATTCAATTTGCAGGACACCGTTTGCAGCCCTTGAATTGGAGGTTAACTCATTGATGGAGGGAGTAAATGACATTAGCAAGAGAATAAAATCGAGCAAAGTGTCTTCTCAATTCGGAGGTAAGTTTCATACCCTTCAAATTTACTACCCAATCATTTATTGCATTGAGATTATGGTATTTACAATATGAACATAGAGTATCAATTCATTAAATCTATGATATGAGTAGCCTATACAGTTTTACAATCATGATTTTCACTTGGGAAGAAGAAACAGCTAGAATATTACAACTTTACAAGAGTGATACAATGTATAACCAACCGATAAATAATGATCTTTTAAGTGGTACCCTGTGGCTATACCAGCAGACTGTTCAAATAATAATTGATCGCCCTTAAAAACTCCTAAGCCATACTTGAAAAATCTGTTAATAGTGTCACTAATTTTATTGTTTTCATTTCCAGATTTCTTCCACAATGCGAAACAACAGGTGCATCGTCTTGTCAAGAAATTGAAGAAAATTCGAGAGGTGAAATCTCAACTGGCAGTTCACTTCTGTGAGGAGCCTGCTGCTTTTCAACTGAATGACTGCTATCAGCTGTTTGCTGACTTCTTCACCAAAGTCAACAAAGTTATGCAAGTAAGTATTACAATAATAATATTATCATTGCTTCATAAAATATCTGCGCTTCAGAGTACAAAAGCATAAAAGCATAGTTTATATTTTTTTATTGATAAACAGAACACAATTTTCTAAAATTATTGGAGAAGGACTAATATGCCCAAAACTGTGTCTTCCCCTTATTTTGATTCACACAATATAAATAGTCCAGAAAGTAGGTTATGTTCCATACACTTGAATTCAAATCCAATTTTTAGTCCAAACATTTGAAAACAGAAAAGTCCCAATTTAGATTGTTTACAAACCAAATTGAATAACAAAATAACACTCACTAATCACTTAAAACTGTAAAATAATGATTAACTTTGAAAATTCTGATATACTTCAATTTAGAATGATATACCATTTATTATGTCATGTCAAATCAGATATTTTCAAAAGTTGATTAAAATTTCTAAATAATATTTCTTGTGAGATAAGCTGATTGATTAAGAGCCCCCCAGCAGCAGAGTACATCTGCTAAAAAAAGTTTTAGGGTTGAAGGATTAAAAGAAAAATTAACTTTTTTGATGAATTTGGAAACATTGCAAAAATATGTATTATTTTTGATCAATTATGAATAATTTTAGCTTTCAAACCCTTATTCCCGGTTTCACCAACCTCGATCAAATATAGTCTAGCCATGGTCAATTAGACCATGGTCAGAATTTGATCACTCGTTCAAACATACAACTGTTCCACCAACCTCGGGATTGATCAAAACTCCGTCGGTCAAATTTGAACATGGTCAACTCTTGTAGCTGTACATTACTGAAGTTGTCCAACATTTTTGCTGGCTTGCTATTGGCTACATCTGATTTTTATGGATAGAAATTACTGAGATATTGCAATTTTTCAAATGCTAATGAATTAATAATTATTATTAAACGAAAATCCAAATTAAATTCTGTAATAAAGTAACACTCCATGATACTCAATACAGTATCAGTTTCGCTGCTCATATTCAGAGGGTACTTTGCGCTGAATGCTCTTTTTACTTTACCGTCAGGCCGTCAAAAATTCAGATTACTGTACTTTTTTCTGAACTGATTAATTATTTCTGGACAGGATCCCCCTGGGCCCCCTTCTTATATACGCCCCTGGCACAGACGTTTTGTATAGTCACACATTTACATTAATTTATAATAATATTTCAAATTTGAATTGAATACTTTCGTACCAAGAATTTAAAAATCACCATCATTTTTGACAATTTTTTTCATGAACAAAAGAACATTCCAATTCTACTGAGATACATTGAAGCAGCAAGGTTGATCTAAGGATTGAATAATATAGGCATACTGTGTAATAAAAGAGTAAAGCAAATCTTTTTCAAAATCTTCCTTTATTTTCTATACTATAATAATTTACTAATTAAAAGATTCCAAGAACAAACCTGATAAATAACTTACTACAACTAAATTCAATCGCACTAAAAACTTTGAAATTTTTCATTACGTCAAAAACATATTATGGTAACGTACAACAAGCTAGGGAATTGATCGAACCAGTCTTTTGACCGTGTTCAAATAATTTGATCGCCCGTTCGGCGGCAGTCAAACTTAACCATCGGATTGACCGTGGTCAAACGTAACTGGTGCTGGTGGAACGAATTATTTTTGATTTAATCAGCTGATAGACTTTAACCATGTCAGATGCCTTGACCAAGGTTGGTGAAACGGGGCATTAATGTCGTTCAGCGAGTTTTTTCAATTTATCCATGGAGTTTCAATGATTATTGGAATATATATCATGTAGGTTTCAAATGAATAGCAAGCATCATTAGGGTATCTTTCCATACATTTCTTAAGTCTTTCTATCTCTTGTTTGCTTAATTTTAATCTCCAAATTGTCGAAATAAAGCAAATTGCTAAAGATATTGTTTTCTCTCTCAAGGAAAACGATCAGATGAAGAAAACGGAAGAAAAGGCTGCAAAATCGATAGCTGAGAAGTCAACAAAAAACGAGGTAGTGAAAGTGAAGAAGAGGCAAATTTTTGACAGAAAAGTCGAACAGCTCATCAACGAAGCGAAAAATGGGGCATACTAGAACTACTGGATCTAGGTGCTAGGTGAAGATGCATTAACGGTTAATACACTAGTCTTAAGAAGTCATCAAGTTAGCTCAGTTAAATAACAATAGACAATGGATTGTCTTGCTCTGATGTCTTGATAGTGATTGAATTTTTAATGTCTAGTCTGAAGTTCCATATATTATTATAGTTGTAAGATATTAACATCGATTAATTCTTTTTAATTTGATTCAACTCACTAGTCTTTCATAAAATATTCACGAAGTTATTCAGCCTAAGTATATTCAAACATCACGATAGACAATAATTCATTGTCTTATTCTGATTATGTATCTGTAAATACCTATGTATCTATTGTTTAAAATTTTTCATTGTTGATTTCATAATAGTTGTTGAGTTCAAACACAATTATTAATCTTTGAGTTCCTAAAAACGACAATGGACAATAACTGATTGTCTGGTTATGAGTTCGAGTGTATATTATATTACCTGTTCTATTTGTAGTATAGATAGAGGTATAGTATTATATTATTACTTTGTTTAGTATTATATTATTAATTATTATTACTTTGGGTAGAGTTGCCTCTGACTCTGATATTAGGTCGTTTTCTGTATTTTCCAAGAATGTTATTTTTAAATCGACAATGCTTTTAAGGACAAGATGTAAGTTGTCCAGTATTTTCATTGTATGTAAGTAACTTTTGAGACTTGAAGGCTTTTAGAAATATTTTATATTATGTAACTTTAAACTATTTTCTTTTTTGCACATCTCTAATTATTTGTATAGAAATGATTGACATTTTATTTTTGATCTAGAATAATGTTGAAAAATTAATTATTAGCATTGATCTCATCTCTTTAGTCTGAAAGAATCTATGTAAGTCTACGTCTGAAAAAGTTCCAAAGTAACTGATTGGTCTGAAAACGTTTTAAAGTAACTCACAAGTCTGATAGCAAAGCTTGCTTAATTAATGGATAGAACGTATGGAATTAGTTTATAGTTTTTTTATTGTAGAATAGAAGTGACTTTGATATTAGTGTAGTCAATTTTATCTAATATATTGAACAAATTATAACTATAATAGAATTATTTAAATTGATTTCTATTAACGTTGGAAGAATGGTAACTTGACCAGTGATGCAACAACGCTTTATAATAATATCCTATAATGCGAATGCCTCAAGATATAATATATTTGGTAAACACAAGAAAATATTTCCATTTTGTTATTCAGGATATTACCCCATTTAAAACTGTTCAAAATGCAAAATTAAAAATTGATACTCTTATGAGATTTTTATTCTGTGATAATGGATCTCAGGGAATAGGTAGTTCAACTTTGAATAGAATAATATTTTTAAATCAAACTTAGGATAAATACAGACTGATATTTCCAAAACATAAGTTAGAGAGTAAAAAAATACGTTATAGTAGATTTTAATAATAATTGTTATATGTGGTACTAAAATTTATGTTAGGAAGTAATTGATAATAAATACAATATTTTAATAATAGGTCCTAATAATCGAATAAATAATCGTGCAATGGAAGGCTTTAAAAATAAGATAGAGTAATTCCAATACTCTTTCGACGATTAAGTTATCAGTTATAGAACCAGTTCCATTAAACCTGAATAGCTTTAAGTAATCTATATTGATGAATTGAATTTATTTGAATTATAGGGCCCCTCACAGTGTACCTAATATTTAAATAGGTGCATAATATAAATTAATCCATAACACAGAGATAATAAAAATGAATTATTTATTTTTATAAGAATGTAAATGATATTGGAATAAAAATAAAGTGAAGCCAAAATATATAATAAGTGATGGTTATAATGCTAATGAGTAATATTAAAAAGTTTTGATCTTCAAAATATGTGATAAGTGAATACCGGTGCTCATGAAAGATTTGTGATTCTTACTGATAAGTGATCAATGTATTACATCGTTATAGTCTTCCAATTATGTGATAAGTAAGTGTGTACCAGTGTTTATGTAATGTCTGTCAATATATAGACTATTATTTGATACTCGTCAATGTAATCAATTTCCAATAAATTTGTAGTTATGAATAAACTATTTACATATCAAGATTTGTTTCATTTGTGTAAATTCCAATTGAATGAATTACTTAGTGTTTATTATCGCAACCTACTTTATTGGATTTTTTAAACATAGGCCCACTTGCAGTATGTCTATAGGATGTAACCGCCAGATGGGGTTAGAATATCTCTTATTATATCACTCTAAAGGAGTCATGAGAGCTGAGAAACAACATTTTTCTACCAATTATTTCTTATTTATTGAGTTTGACTACTTGAAATAATCTAAAGAACATGTAGAATACATTTTATCAAAATGTTATTTCTAAAGAGACTACCTGGGTCCAAGTTAAAATGGCAGTGGAGAAAGATAGGAGAAAAACGATGCCGATCCTCTGTCATGTAAATGCCTTCTATAGACGGTAGCTGATACAGGTTTATTGATGTAATATTGACTTTTCATTACCTATCTTTTAAAATGATCAATTTCATTTATTGAGCAAGAAATTGTATTTTTCGATAATTTCATAATGAATTATCATAATTACGATGAAATATTTTGTTAATTTATTATTAATTCTTCATAGTTAAAAGACGATCTTGCAAGAGAGTAAAGCAAGAAAGGATAGCACTATCCGCTTTGTTGAATGAGAGACAAGGATAGCAATACCATTGTTTATCAAACACTGTCATTATAACGTGAACCTCACTATGCCAATAACATTCTGCTATAGTGTGGTCCACGTTATAATGGCAGTGAATAAAGATAGAAGAATAGCGATGCCGATTCTCTGCATTAATTAATTATATTTCTACACTGTCAAAAACATAATTGTCATCGTTGTGGACCTAGAAAAGGATAGTATCACCGGCTTTGTCGAATGATAGACAAGGATAGCAAAACTAAAGTTGATCAAATACTGTCATTATAACGTGGACCTCACTATAATTGGTTACGAATACTTTATGAATTTTACTACAAAAAAATGAATACTAAGTAGGGTTTCGGTCGGGTGAAAAGTTTTTTAAAGAGCTAGAATTTTGGCACTCACCTACAGCTATCACCATGGCCCTCACATGGGTGGGATATGGAATCTTTAGCATCCTCTAGGGGACCCGGATCGAGGTTAGAGATTTCCTTTTTATTATGGGATGTTTCCGAGAGGATCACAAAACAAAAACACGAAATATAAAAAATTATACAGACGCAATTATTGCTTATAGTATTATTATAATCTCGTGCAGTTTTTATTTTTTCTGTAGCAATTGCAACAGCAAACATCAATGTATTTCAAACCAAACATAGTTCGTAGAATGGAACAATGATTAAGTATTTCTATCTTGCAGTAGCCCATTATAGTTTCCAGAATTTCAGAAGAAATCAGAGAACTGAAAGTACATTATACAGGGTGTTTACGAACTCCATACCAATACTCTGGGGCATTGTTCCTGGGTAAAAAACATAATATCTGAATAATATCATATTTAAATTGTCCAGAAGTCTTCATTCAGTTACTCACACAGCGGCCATTTTGCTTTTTCCACTCATTATTTTTTTTCTAAATAATGATTAAACATACGAAATTGAAACTTCGCACGATCATTTTTGACAACTAGACAAAGCTAGAAAAAAATTATGATAATTTTTCAAATCCATAAAACAAAATGGCGGCCATTTAAAATTCCTTTCTTTGATAACTCAGAAACCGTTGATTTTACAATAAGTTTACAAAAATAACTTTTTTTAGTAAATTCAATTGCCTATCGATTGGTACCAGATTTTTTCAAGATTGGACCAATATTAACTGATATGGCAGCTTTAGTGGTTGGTGACCCACCTTTAGAGGGTTATGTAACGTTATTTTATTGTTTGAAATGACCTAGAATCGCATAATATTAACATTCAATGCAAATAGGGATTGTTGCATCATTGAGGCGACTCTATCAGCATGCCTTGGCTTGCACTGCAACAAACTTTCAGTAGTCACCTATCACCAAGGCTGTCATATCTCAGTTAATATTGGTCCAATCTTAAAAAATCTGTTACCAATCGATAGGCAATTGAATTTACTAAAAAAATGGCTGCGTTTGGGACGAAGCTTATGAACAGGCGGGGGCAGACTTGGTCAAAATCAAACGTTGGTTGGAGCGGAATACCTTGACATTAAATATAGAAAAAACCAAGCATCTGCCAATATTTTTCAGAAGTGACAGTGACCCGGCTCCGAGACGGCTGGCCCTCCACTCCTGTGATGACCTGCAGTTGGTGGACTGCAGCTGCAATGTCATAGAGCGTGTGGAACAATACAAATATTTGGGTGTAATAATTGATCATAAATCCTGGGTTCCATACATTCAGGGAGTTAAAAACAGGCTTAGAAAAGTCATTTACGCCTCTTCACAGCTTGGAGGGGTGCTGACTGTGGGTTAGTGTAGGATGGTTTACTTTGCCTACGTGCAGTCGTTGCTCCTGTATGGTGTACTTGTGTGGGGGGGGGGGAGTCTCGGCCGCCGCGCTGCATCCACTAGCTGTCACACAGAGATCACTCATCAAAATAATTCTAAATAAAATTATCAGATTTCCTACTGAACAACTCTACACCGAATTTCCTGTTCTTGACATAAGACAAATCTAAATTAAAACTCTTCTTATTTTTATAAAATCGTACAGAACAGAAATTTTTACACAGCTACACCATAATTACCCCACTGGACATATGCTGAATTTTGGATTTAATACACCTAGAGCTACCTTTACATCGGTCGGTAACAGCCCATTTCATATTTCCCACCTACTTTATCGCAATCTTCCAATCACAATAAAAGAAGCTGAGGGATGCAGTGTTGCTAACTACAAAAAGAAGATAGTCAATTGGTGGCTTGGTATTGGTCGGGAGGCATCAGAAGCCCTCATAAACTCGCCTTATATGTAGATCCTGATTCAAACTCTGTTAACTCTGGTACTGTGATTCAGCACTCTGAACATTATAATAAGTAATTTAAAAACTTAGGAGATAGGTACTCCAACATAATACTATACTAATCTTTAATAAAAAAAACCACGACATCATGCTCTGTTCATTAAAAAAAACTAGACCTATTAATGATTTATATTTATTTTTCTTTATATAATATATTTCCAATATTGTAATAGTTAAGTGAGAATAATATTAAGGCAGAATACTGCAGGATTTTTCATTTTACAGTTATTATAGATAGGAATTCTTCCCCCACACACTGACCAATAGTCTATGTGGGGAATATTTATTTCCTGAAAATATTTATTATTGAATTGTAATGTAAATGTTTTATTAATGTATTTTTGATGGAAATAGAAAAATTGAATTGAATTAAAAAAAATGAATTTTATTGGAAGAGCACATTGAGAGAATGCTAACCGGTAGTAGGCCTCTCCCTGTCCCTGCTATAAAAAACAGCAGGCGAATGATGTAGGGAGACAAAGGATAGTGAAAGTAAGTCTCAAAATCGAACAAATTAAAGATATTGTTCATTTGATGAAGGCCATTAACAAAACTTCAAACAATACCCATACCGTCTAAGTCGGATGATAATCATTTTCTCGGCGAAAATTCATTGAAATATAATACTCATGCTCACGCCCATCACGAAAAGCTATTTTTTCCAATTGAGTTTTCATAACCGGATTTCCATAAACCAATACGGTATCAAAAACTATTGTAAGTCTTCAGGAAAGTATTATTTACTCAAATTTGTGTATGAATCAGCTAGATAATTCAAAGGTGATTATTGTAGAAGCGGGGAGCACGGTCATGTCGTGACAAAATAATTTATAAGTGTACTCAAATTTATATTTTTATTTATATTAAAAGTAGTTCTAAAGAAAAAAGGCAATCTATAGCAGGTTTCTCTCCAATCTATAGAAGTTTTCTCTGGCTGTAGGGTTACACACATAAGCTGTAGGCTTGTACTTCGGTGGGAAGACAACTTTTGTTGGGCTACGAACAACTAACCACGATTTTTAAATTCGATATTAATTTAGCGCAGTCGGTTGGTCAAATGATCAGCCATGCTATGGGAACAGCAGGCACATGTTCCTCCTTTATTATTTATATGAGTGATAGATACCACGGAGTCAATCAATTCAATCCACTACCGCAATAATTACTCATTACTAGTTGGAATACGTTTCTATTTGGTCAAAAAATTCCTAAATGAAAAAAGCCCCTCGAATCAACATTTTTTGAATTGTTCAAAATGAATGTATTTCCTAGAACTTTCCACTTCTAGTTTCAAAAATAGTAATATTTTGAATCTTGAATCATGATACCCAATAGTCTTAAATAAGACTATTTACTATTGAATTTCAAATTAAGTTAGTCTGAATAATAAATAAACAACCCAAAGTCTATCTTATGAGCGTTTAATATCACATCAATCAAGCATCTATAGTGTATTATCACTTGAAAGCATATAATATGAGTATAAGCATAGATGAAGAAAGAGTTTATGTTATAAGAAGTAGATTAAGAATATGAGTATGGATTGAGCACAATACTAAATGAGTATAATAGTTAACGAGATTGTTGATAGTAGTCTACAAAGGAAGCACTATCCAATATCGTTCTCAACGATCACTTATCTCCTTCTATTAAAAACAAGCATTGACTAGTTTCAATTGAGTTATTTATGTATTTGATGCACCTAATTAGTCCTGTGTTGAATGAGCGGGACAAGTCACACAATTCAAACTGTCAAAATATTGGTTGAATGGAAGCTTGATGAGGATATTCTTGAGCATTAGCGGTAGTTCGAGCGTGAAAATGAATGAATGGAAGCAACGAATAGCTTCAATATATTAGTTTCCTAGAATAGATAAAACTGTAACTCGCATCAGTTTACCTTGCTGTTGGTACCATACAACAAGATTCCATTCAAATTCAACATGATAGTATCATGAATACACGCACGTCACTAATTAATTCGTTCTAGGATTTTTACTGAAATATATTATACATTAGAAGAACCTATATAGTACGCATTTTATCCTCACTATATGAATAAAATTGAGGAGAAAAGAATCGATTGAAACAGAACAGAATTTCTGTTGGCTACTAAAATTATACAAGATTGATTCTTCCAACATTTGAAACGATAATAATTCCGGTACTTCATCAAATATGGTTGCTCAATTTGACGAAAATCAAATTCAATTCACCAACCGCAAAATTACGTCAGATTTGTTTTTTGGTTCTCTTTGAATAAATCATGCAGTTTAATGTTTTTGGAATTATTGCCAAACTTAGCGAAACGTTCATCAAAAGCGATACGACCGATTTAATTTTTATCCAGTATCATATGGATAAGGAATGAGAATATTGAAATGTCAAATATAAACTATGTTATAGAATTCTTCCAAAATGCCAAGAACCATGCCGATGAAGTGATGAAGAAAGTGGAATTGATGAAGGACATCACAGTGAGGCTGGCTGACCATTACTGCGAGGACTCCACCACCTTCCAGCTGCATGGTGTTTTATCCTGTTTGATTTTTTTAATTTTCCGAAAAAGTCAACACTATTTTCATGTTGAGTAGGTCTACTTCTCAGATAACTCGTCAAGTATATCTATTTCCAATATTTAGAGCCCGGCCACACAGAGTGCGATCTGCGAACTGCGTTCATAGGTTTCTATATCTGTATCTAAGATAGCTCTCAAAGATATAGATATAGAAACCCAAAGTATAGCAGATCGCTTTGTGTGTGACAGGGCACTTGGATTGCTACTATATATACAGTTTGTGAGTCCCGATTCTATTGCGATATGGTATCTCGTGTCCTTATACCTTAACAAGCAGAGAAACTTCTATTCTGTTCCTTTGTTGTACTGTTTCGTGTACCAGAGAGTACAGTTTGGTTTGGCACTATTTCCCTATTAACAAATAGTAACAGATATTTCAGAGGTATCTCATTGAAGAATTTTTGAAAAACTTCAAATCTTCATCTCTTGTCATATGGATATAGTTGTCTTGTTGTAACAGCTAGTTGTAGTTTTTACTTGTGGAGTTGATAGTATGTCAATTTTAAATGGAAGAGAAAACTTGAATTTTTACTCCGCCTCATAAAGAGTCGTTTTCATTTCTGATTCTCGTCATCACGAGTAAAAGAGGTCGTCTGCTGCATTTTCTACCTCAAATCTACATTTCTACTTCCAAAAATCAACCTTGATTAATGGTTACTCTATAATGGGTTCAAATTTTGTTTGTGTAATACAATAGGTAGATTCAGTAGATGAATGAAATTTAACCAATAAATTTGATTATTCAATAAATCATTAACTCTAATTCTGAACATCAAACATTTTATGAACAGGTCATCCAATCTACGCCTTCATGTTCCGTGACCTTCAATAAGGTTATAAGAATACTAATTAATACAAGACTTGGAATACAAAAAATGTAATGAAATACTGTACATAATGAATCTACACACTAATATGAGCTGTTTGGTATTTAGAAGAATTTAACAAACATAGAATTAAGCTACTTCAATATAATCAAACTGGAACTTTAAATTCAAATGACAAACGTCAAAAATCATTAACCGTTGGCCGGTACCGTTACCGCTTACTTTACTTTTAAATAAAAAAACTTTTTAATTGATAATTAAACTATCAAATAAACTATAATTTCAAATCAAACTGTATGAATTTATCAAAATCCCAACTAAAACTTCCAGCTATTAAAAATCATAACTGAAAAGATTCAGTTTATCAAAATCCTAATCAAATAATTCTAACCAAAACAAAAAGGGCTTATCTGAATCCTAACCATATCGATTGAAAGAAAGTTGAATGAAACAAAAACAAATTTGGAAAGTAAATTGAAATTATTTACTCACCACACAGTAGGCTTAGATATCCGTTTATCCAGAAATGCACAAGAAACAAACCAGTTTCTATAAACTGAACAATTCACAGCACCGATATTCACCGAATTAAAATTTAATTTATATATACCAATAGAAATAAATTCCAATGTATCAAACAATTTACTAAATAATATTACTATTCAATCTTTATAATACACAAGCAAATTCAATTTGAATGTTTAAAATAATTTAGAAATTTGATAACCGTTTTGAGGAGCAAGAACACTTGTTCAGTCTCGGAAAGTCGGGAATCAACTGAGCTCCGCTCGGAAATACCCACCGGTATTTATAGGCTCTACGGAAAATGACCAAACAAAATGGCGGACAATACCAGAAATTGAGAAAAAATTCCTGTTTTCAGGTAAATTCAATATTTTTTCTGATATTTACTAAAATTTCATTTAAAGAAAGGAATGACAAGTATTTCCAAATAAATAATAGAGAAATTTAATAAAATTGCAATTTAGATAGCTTTAAATTAGGATAGAAAGCAATTTGGAGGCATAACTGCCCGAAATGAGATCATTAGGATCTTGTCATTTTCATGGTGTTTTACTCTAAAGATATATTTTTTATATTAGATTAATAATAATTGATTCCTTCTTACTGATTCTCTATCATTTTCAAGTTTGTTTAGCTTTTAAAAATTAAGGAAACCCTTAGGCTGAGTTAGACCACGTGGCTACATAATAGGCCTAACAGGATTCACGAATTGAAAAAAGATTTAGTTACCTACTCAATAAATTCAATCAATGAGTTTTAAAATTATATTAGTTTAAATCTATGAATCTGTAGGTTAAAAGCTTGCAACAGTTTAAAAGTTAAAAAAAATGTTCTATAAAATCTTGAATTTTTGTTTTATAAGCAAGTCATGGGCTGAGGTAGGTCAATCTTATTATTCCAGAACACGTGCGTTCATCGATTGAATACAAAATTAATTTGAACTAACGTAAATGAATTAACAGTATTCCATATAAATCTGAATTTGTTAGAAACATTCAATTTTGTAAATAGAAATAAGAATTGGTACTACTTGTTTATTCTATAGATGCCTGCAATATTGTTTCATGGGTCTGTATGGGACTACGTATTTAAAGTTTACCATAAACCGTAGTGCGGTAGTAGGCTTATGCTTCAAGCCTAATGTTTTCAAAATTATAAGAATTCCTTATACCTACAAATTTTTTGTTGACTATAAGCTTTATGATATCGACTTTCAAATTCAAAATAGTAAAGCAAATTTGTGGCTTCATTAGCTGTGAATCTCAAATTAGCGTTAGTTCTATAGGCCGATTAGGCTGAACCTATTAGGTGTACATTCAAGTCTCGTGACAAATAAATCTAATTCACAATATAATTAATGAAGCATATTTCAATTTGTGTCAAAAATGGTATTTTCATTTATCTATTTGTAAAATTCAGTATTACGCCAAATGCTTACCAATTTTCAAGTGTAGGCCATGTCTTAATTTACTGATGTTGGAATAATATAGGCCTACGCCTACAAGTATAAAATAATTGTGTAAAGCTTATTAAGAAAATTGTGTTTTAAAAAGAGTTTTTTCCCATAAAATACATTTTCTCAATTGTTTCGTTCTCATATTTGTAACTATAGTATTGAAGTCTTGAAATAGTTTGGGAAACTAAGCACACTGGGTTTGAAAAAAAATGATGGACTAGGCTAGATGTCAGATTGTGGGCTACCTGATAAATTAGCAATCAAGGATTGAACATTTTAATAGGCTGGTAAAAAGCAATTGACAAAACTAATTTGGATTTGAAATAAATCATTAGTTTTAAGTGTATTTAAAACGTTTTGTTGCGTTGACCGCATGCTGACCTATGGCTGTTGGTTATTTTCATTTCCCAATATCTCGAGTAAAATTTCATATAACTATGGAATAAAATAAAATTATGAGCTCAATGCTCATTTATTCGATCTATTCAAACAACATAATGAGAAGGATAACAGGCATAGGTAGTTCATATTCATTACTTTCTTGATTTTAGTTCGATACATTGTCTTAAACAAGGTTAAGACCACAACGTTCCCACACCAACTATTTTCACTTCAAAAATGTAGACTGGAATTGATATTTTAAACAATTACAGTTTAAAAATATGACTAAAATTGACATCAACATTTTAGATTTGGAATGTGTACTGGAAAATTCAAAATTAACACTGAAACACTTCCACATAATAATTATTCTTAATAATATTATCTCAAACTTAAAAAACTTATGTGACTGTTCCGCAAAATTTTAATATGTGATACTGCTGGCAAAATAGCAGAAGCAAAAATTTAATCCATATGATTATTTTGTGTACCTATCACATGACTCAATTTTTGAGGAAAGTTTGCGAAAAGCATATGTTTACTAGTATTTCGGAAACTGTTGAAGAGTAGTAACACACTATTTTGGGAACGAGTATTATAATATTTCTTTCTTCATGAAAAAAGTTATATTATGCTCAGTAAGATGTTGCATTTATTAAATATTATTGAATAAAATCAATAATTCTATAGTCTTATTTTTGTCCTTTTAAAATGTATTACCGAAAACGCAAATTTGATTGAATAAAATCAATAATTCTATAGTCTTATTTTTGTCCTTTTAAAATGTATTACCGAAAACGCAAATTTGATTGAAATGCATTTAACATGCTTTGAGAATTTAATGTTGCATTAGACAGATTCATTTCATGGTCAGCATTACTTCTTATAATAGCTTCAACGATTTCCATTCAATTAATACTGACAAAATTAGCTGAATCTTAGAAGCTGGAAATGTCACGTGTACCTTGCTCTCACTAAAAATTTCAAAGAGTGTAGTAGATTTGAGAGAGTAGCCTGTTCTGCTTATCTAAGAATGTCTTGTACTTAGCTAGCTAATAAAATGAATGAATAATATCCCTTCAGTATCAATATTTATAATGTAATTTCATAATTAAGGTACCATCAGATTGATATTTTATTCCATCATTAGAGAATGGTTTCGCTCCGCAAAACTGAGTCTGTACTAGAATTCACCATCAGCAATATCTAGTTTCTCACTGGTCAGTCCAATAGAAAGGAGTGAGATGACGCAGAGTCGTCAGCCAATGAGAACACGTTGCACTTGTAGCTAAAATGAACAAAATGGAGTCTATGTGGTGACGTAAAGGCATTAGCCAATGAGAAGGCGTTGAAGGCGTGTCACATTCAAGTGTACTCGCACGTGATTGGTCGACTTTGTAGTAGAAGATACCTCGACTAACATTGAATTTGGTGTTCCGTCAGCATAGTTATACTGTTCATACATGATAGATTACCGATGCATCTATATCACATTTGGTGATCAATTTAATATTGGCATAATAGGCACGATTGCCAGCTATTATATCATCACTCAATCTGTTAGCATTATTTACATCAGCACCAAGGTAAGAAAGCTTGGATCAAACAGTTCCTTTAATGAGCCTGAAAATGTACCTGGGCAAGTAAACAATGAAGGGTTATTTCATATCTAAATTGATCTTCAGTGGTTGTCGATGGGTACAATGACCTATACCGAACTTCCGGCGGGCTTTCCCAATATGATCCAATGCTGAAAAGTTATAACGGTGTTCGGTGGATTACGGAAATACTCGAAAGTATGTGGTGACATAAACTTTAAACTCCCAGCATTCCTTTTAAATAATAATAATAATTCTTTTCCTTCAACCAATACTGAAAATATGAAGTGAATCTCACGAGAGAAACCATGATTCTAATGCAATTTCGATTAGAAACATTTTCATCTCCAAACTAGAGGATTGTAGATTGCAGTTTGAATAGGAATTAGTCGTTAATCACTTATTCTTTCAACCCCCTACTGCATTGTTTTGTCAAATTGAACAGAGTACAAAGTATTAACAATTTTAATTTTTACGATACAAATTTCAAATATTATTAAAAATATCCATTCCGATGGATGTGATTTGGAATAATGAGGAAAACTGGAAGACCACAGCTTTCCGTGACATATTGTCCCTTTGGGCACCACTAATTTATAAATTGCTTACTGGTGGTTCGGGACCCACTTAAAGCTGTGAGCTTCCATCATCATCATCATCAGTTTTATTAGCCACGCACAAATCTAGAGCTCATTTGGAAATCATCCTCAAATTAACATATTTCCATTTATTTCAATTAGGTCTACAATTTTACGTTTCTCACTTTACAAAATAGAAAAGTTTACAAATTATGACTGTTATCATTATCAACTTTAGTTTGTTCTTGATTCTGGAAGACCCCGAATAATATCTCAAGACAAAGTTATTGCGGGTACTGATATGTAATTGATATTATCTTTTCTATTAAACTGACAAACATCCCAATTTACTATTCAACTCTTCATATTTTCGGGATCTAATCAATAATATCTGAACCTTATCTGGTTCAGAAACATCCAATTCGTTACTTAAGAATTATTACTTTTGCATGGGTGCCCAAGCCTTCAGGAGAAAGCTCGCATTGTAGAACAATTCAATTCAATGAGCCGTTTTTATTATTGTACCTGGGCAAGTAAACAATATCGGGTTATCCCAGTTCTAAATTAATCTTCAGTGGTTGTCGATGGGTGAACCAAGCTCACGGCGGGCTTTCCCAGGATAATCCAATGTCGAAAGTTATGACGTGTTTCGATGGATTACGGAAATACTCAAAGTCTATGGTGAGATCCACTTTGACCTTTTAGCATTCTTTTCAAATAATATTAATGCTTCCCCTACAACCGATACCGACAATTCTTAGTGAATCTCACGATAGAAACTATACACATGATTGAAATATTGATTGGAAACTTTTTTGTCTCAAAACTAGAAGATTGGAGATTGAAGCGGATTTGTGGCTCATAAAACAACTGCCGTATTATTTCACAACATGTTTACTCCCTACTATATTGTTCTATCCATCGACTTTGGAATTTATAAATCTATCCTTAGGGACTTTCTCAGCCCAGCACGCTTCGATTGCCTAGCCACCAAAACATAGCTAATCAGAAATTGTTGCTTCTTGCTTGACAAACATTGAATAAATGTCAGACTAATTTCATAGTATTCAATATTTTTAGATTGATATATTTGGGATAATAAGGAAAAAAGAAGAACTATCCCTTCTGTGACATTTATATAATATCAAGTTCCCAAGAATCGTTATCTTCTATGATAAATCCTATACCATAATCTTTTCCATGATAATAGTTTATTGATTTGAATGAATATGATATTATATTTCTGTTTTCAATCTTTTTATTTGTGGAATAATGGATGATTCAGAAAATATCCGGCTTCTGCCTCCAATACAAAAGAAACTGGTCAGTAGTCCTTTCAATAACTGCTTGACCTTTTTTTGGTTTGGGACCTCCCCAAAACTCATAGGTTGAAGTCTGCATTGAAATTCCCTTTAGAAACCCTTGATAACTTTAGGTCTAGAAATCACTTCCTGGTGCTCCATTACATTTGATGACTCCATAAATTCAATCTATCAGACTTACTACACCCGGTTGCACAAAAGTCTGTTAACTTTCAATATCGATTAAATGTCATGAGAACCAATATTCTCAATTGTTCACGTGGAACTTAATCATGCTTCAAATTTAACAGGCTTTTGTGTAACCGAACTTTCGTGTGAATTAAACTTAAATCCAATTGAATTCAACCATCGTAAAATTATGGCATCGTATGACGTTGAATTTTCAATGTTGAATTTTATATTCATAATATAATACTCTATAATACTCTGACATAATCTTACAGGGGTTATATTTGATAGACGTACGCAAAACCGGGAGTCAGATTTGTGGTAAAGTTTTACTTTTACAAGAAACCCATACAAGTCGTTTCCAAATTTATAAATGATTTATTATCACCCAATATGGCGCAACACTATATAACATAGCTAATCAGAAATTGTTGCTTCTTGCTTGACAAACATTGAATAAATGTCAGACTAATTTGATAGTATTCAATATTTTTAGATTGATATATTTGGAATAATAAGGAAAAAAAGAAGAACTATCCCTTCTGCGACATTTATATAATATCAAGTTCCCAAGAATCGTTATCTTCTATAATAAATACTATACCATAATCTTTTCCATAATAATAGTTTATTGATTCGAATGGATATGATATTATATTTCTGTTTTCAATCTTTTTATTTGTGCAATAATGGATGATTCAGAAAATATCCGGCTTCTGCCTCCAATACAAAAGAATCTCGTCAGTAGTCCTTTCAATTACTGCTTGACCTTTTTTTGGTTTGGGACCTCCCCAAAATTCATAGGTCTCATAGGTTCATGTAGTCTGCGTCCAAATCCCCTTTAGGCACCCCTGATACCTTTAGGTTTGGAAATCGCTTTTTGGTGCTCCATTACATTTGATGACTTCATAAATTCATTCTCTCAGATTTACACACGGTTGCACAAGTCTATTAACTTTCAATATCGATTAAATGTCATTAGAATCAATATTCTTAATTGCTCACGAGGAGCTTAATCATGCTTCAAATTTAACAGGCTTTTGTGTAACCGAGCTTTCGTGTGAATTGAACTTAAATCCAATTGAATTTAACCATTGTAAAATTATAACATCGTATGACGTTGAATTTTATATTCATAATATAATACTCTATAATACACTGACATAATTTTACAGGGGTTAAATTTGATAGACGTACGCACAACCGGGAGTCAGATTTGTGGTAAAGTTTTACTTTTACAAGAAACCCATACAAGTCGTTTCCAAATTTATAAATGATTTATTATCACCCAATATGGCGCAACACTATATAATATAAATAATCAAATTTTAAACGTAGAGTCGAAATATAATAATAATCTAAAGTTCTACAGTGACAGTCTATGTTAATAAACTTACAACTAACATTTTTAGCAAACAAAAATAGATTCACACAAAAAGTGTGCACACAATACTCAATCATCAACAATATAAAATTTACGGCAATGGTAGAAGATTATCTCAGTCGGCTGTACTTCAATATGATAGAGTTATCGCAAATTTAACCTTATCATTGTAATTTTGTCATTATATACATTGTGCAATGCGTTACGGGGACACTTTGGTTCGATACTGGTACAAAATTAATTTATTGTTTTATTCTTGATCTTCAATTTTTCTTCGATGATAATTTTTGAAATTATGGTTGTTCAACGCCTTGAGACCGCCTCAGTTTGAAAATGCCGCCTTTGATCTCCTGCATTAGCATATCCACCATGTTTATCTCGTCTTTGGTCACAATTCCCTTTCGTCCGGCTACCCGTTTATCGCTCTTCTCTCTTTCCGATGCTATTCTCGCGTTCCGCTCTTCCATTCTCTTCATGTGTTCGTTTTCCTGCAGCAAAAGAAAATGTTTCGATCAAATTTCATTAATCTATTGAATCACAAGTATTACACAAATAATATTTGAACCCATTACAGAGTAAACATTAACCGAGGTTGATTGTTGGGAATCACAAGAGAAAGGTTGAAAATGTAGCAACTGACTTTTTTCTCGTGATGATGAAAATTAGAAATGAAAGTACTCTCTATTGGGCGAAGAAAAAAATCAAGTTTTTCTCTTCCACTCAACCTTCACATACAATAAACTGTACAAGTAACAACTACAACTATTTGTTAGACCAAGACAACTAAAGGCTACTGTCTGTATCCATATGATCAGAGTTAACGAATCGAGTATTTTCAAACGTCCTGTCTCTGAAATAGTTCTGTCACCAATCTCTTATTAGTTGGAAAAAGTGTCAAAACAAGAGATCTGTTCTCCTCCTTTCCACTTGTACAACTCAAGGAATATTGCTCAGAAAATGCACTATTTCGAAATCAGTACTAAATCAGGTTTCACTATATCAAGGTTGAAAGCTATATGGGCGATTCAAGGGACTGCAGAAAAAATGTACTATAACGGGGTGAACACTATATCGAGGCTCCACTGTATGGATATATATCCTCTCAATAACATTCTATATCTTTACTCTCTGGTCGTAGCACGTAGCAGTACAACGAAAGGTACTTTACAAATTGAAATGTATTGTTAACACAAATTGAAGCTTCGTATAAAGTGTCGTCTGCTTGTAGGCTAAAGGTATAAGGACACGAAATACCATATCGAAATAAAAACGGTACTCACAGACTCTGTAGTAGCAATCCAAGTGCCCAGTCACTCAGAAAGCGATCTATTATACAATGGGTTCTATATCTATATCTTCGAGAGCGATCTGAGATATAGATATAGAAACCAGTGAACACAGTTCGCAGATCGCTCTCTATGTGGTCGGGCTCTAGATATTGAAAAGTAGGATACGGTACTTTGAGAGTTATTTGATAAGTAGACCTACTCACAATGAAAACAGTGTTGACTTTTTCAAAAAATTCGGCAAACAGCATAAAACACTCATGCAGCTGGAAGGTGGTGGAGTCCTCGCAGTAATGGTCAGCCAGCCTCACTGTGATGTCCTTCATCAATTCCACTTTCTTCACCAGTTCATCGGCTTGGTTCTTGGCATTTTGGAAGAATTCTGGACATAGAAAATAAAATATTTGGCACTTCAATAAAAATCATTCTCTTTCTAAACATAATAATTCCATACTAGATGAAAAATTAATCGAAGTTGCTTGAAAACTCGAAATTCCAATTAAATTTAACGGCTGTAGAATAATTAAATCTAGCAGAATCAAAGAACGTGTATAACGAAATTTTACGGGTTTTGAATAAGTCATTGAATTTGATTTCGTTAAATTGATCAACCATGTTTGATGAAGTATTATTATTTGTTCTAAATCTTGAAAAAATCTCGTAATATGGTTTTAGTAGCCTACTTCAACCCCTTTCTGATTCTATCAATTTGAGCTCAATCAATCACAATCTCTGCCTCTCAATTCCATTTTTCTAGAAAGAAGAAAATGCGTACCTGGATTTTCTACTATCATATTTCAGTGAAATTCTTAGTATGAATTGGTATTCATACTATTATCGTGATGAATTCGAGGGGAATCTTGATGTACGTTACCAACAGCAAGGTAACAATACAAGTTACAGTTTTATCTATTCTAGGAAACTGATGTATTATAGCTATTCGTTGCTTCCATTCATTCATTCTCACGCTCGAACTACCGCTAATGCTCAAGAATATCCTCATCAAGCTTCCATTCAACCAATATTTTGACAGTTTGAATTGTGTGACTTGTCCCGCTCATTCAACACAGGACTAATTAGGTGCATGAAATACATAAATAACTCAATTGAAACTAGTCAATGCTTGTCAAAATACAAGGAGATAAGTGATCGTTAAGAACTATATTGGATAGTGCTTCCTTTGTAGATTACTGTCAACCATCTCGTTAACTATTATACTCATTCACTATTGTACTCAATCCCTACTCATATTCTCAATCTACTTATAACATAAGTTTATAGTTCTTCATTCCTTGGTATCAGCTATAAACAGAATGTTCAAATTACTCGTGGAAATGCTAATTACAATTCCATGAATGGTAAATTTGCATACTCACCACCAAATTGAGAAGAAAGTTTGCTTGCTTTGAGCTTTTTGTTGATTTCATTGATGGCCACAACAAAAGTATGCACTTCCTCCACAATGCTGGGGATTGGTGTTCTGAAAAAATATTATTTCAATTATTTGATGAGGAAAAAGATTGCATTACCCATTTTTTTTAGAAAATGACTGAAATATTAATACAAAGCTTTTATAAACCAATTCCGCAAATTTTAATGTTAGAAGAAATTTTCAAGTTGATCCAGAATCAGAAGAACGAGTATAATATGATCGGACTAAGAATATTTTAAACATAAAAATTTCCAACTTTTTCATCATCAGAATTCAAGTATGCAGTCTGCTCAGGCCAATCAGGTCACACAATAATCATTGTCAATATTTATTTCTCGAGGAAGTTTCAATTAGCAAGTAGACAAAGGCAAGTAAACAAGGTTAGCAAGTAAACCGCCAGTGCACGGTTTTTCCAGCCCATCTCACTGACAATGCATTCCGTTGCCCAAAATAGACCAGGTATTTCCATATTTATTTTGACATCTCGTAATTAACGATCGGTTCTCATGGATGTTACAGAGATACACGCTGAATATAGTTTAGACCAAGAACAATAATTTATCATAAGAAGAAACAGGTTGAACTGGTATGAACACACAGATTTTTTTCAATTTTATTGGGTAGAATTGAAATGTTCTATGTTCAAAGTGTTTTAAGTCCTATCATTGTCTACTCGCTTTACTGATTCTGGAATAGCTTGAAATTTTCTTGTAGCATTCAAACTAGCCGACATAATCCATTTAATTATATTCATAAGTACTCTATATACACAGTGTGTTCTGAAAAAATGTGCCCATAAGCCAGGGGCTGATTCCTCACATCAAAAGAAGAAAAACTGTTCTAATTAACATAGGTCCGAAAATGCTTAGTTTCCAAGTCATACAGGGTGAAAGATTTCGTCTGAACTTCAGTTCCCCTATGTCCTACGGGTATTTGTTGGCTGTCAATTAAGATGTTAAATTCAGTGTACTTCACGTAAAATGAACTGAGAGATTGAATAAAAATAGAGAGCTTTGTCTATTTTTCATGCGTTTTGTATGTAATTAAGGATTATTTTTTCAAGGTTGCGTTTGTCTATTATAGACTATCACTATTGTACACCTTTCTCTTCAAAATTGAATTTTCTGCAAGTTCTGTAAGAAAATATTTTGTTCTATTGTACATTTAACACAGTAAATCTGCTTCAAACCTTAAAGGAACTTGTTTTTCGGGACCAAGTTTCACGTATTTCGTCACATATCTTAAAAATTACTGAAGCTAACGGTCTGGAAACGATTTATTCAATTTCTCAGTTCATTTTACATAAAGTACGCTGAATTCAACATCTTAATTAACAGCCAACAAATACCCGTAGGACAGGGGAACTGAAATTCAAACAAAATCTTTCATTCTGTATAACTTGATAACTAAGCATTTCCGGACCTATGTTCATTAGAACTTTTTTTCTTGTTTTGATGTGAGGAATTACCCCCTGGCTTATGGGCACCTTTTTTCAGAACACTCTGTATATATTTTTCAAATCAACAAAATAGGTAATTCACATAGCCTAGGTTTTTTCGGAGGTGGAAAAACCTTCAAAAAAGTACTTTGCGGCAGAAGAGCCGCTTCGGTAATTAGTGATTTTTACCTCACTAAAAAAACTAAACCTCATTCTGCACCCATTACCTCATATTTAAAACCGCTTGTTGAACATTACTTTAATCTGAGGTGTGCGACCTTAGCATTTCTGCTTCCTACTTCTTCATATCGCTATTTGTACTCTCATTCACAAAAAGATCATTCAAGGAATCCATTACCTTCTCGAGTGTAGAAAGTATATGTTCTACAACTCTCTGACAATTGTTGGCTGAGGAAAGCATGACTGCTACTACATTATCTGGAATTATTCCGGCGCAGAACATCTCTCTCCACCTGCCAGAGAAGCAAGTACACTCAAAAATGTGTGATCCACACTGTCTTTCTCCTTCGGGCAGTATTTGCAGTGAGGAGATTCCACCTTACCCATCCTCCATAGGTAGGACCTCAAGGCCATTTAAGAACCGAGTAAGGTGAAAATCTACCTCATCATGTCTACTCTTCGTCCAAGTACTTATGCATGGGATAGGCCTGAATGTCAATCTGTTCCTTGTTTCCTCCTACCACTGTTTCTGCCAAGAAGTCATAGCCTCAGCCTGGCAGATTATTGAAGCAGCTGCTTGCCCCGTTTCTGGACTCTTCAAGTATGTTCCTCTCCTTATCTGTGCAAGCAGGTTGAAAGGCATAACTCCTGCCACCACAAGGATTAACTGATCAGAGACAGTTCGATACGCACATGCAATCCTGAGTGTTCCCCCTAGTACATAGCCTTGGTACTAGGAAAGAATGTCAAGGCTGTAAAAGCTCATTCTTTGGGCATTCTCCTTTCTTATTATTCACCTAATTTCTATTTTCTATTACTCCATGAAATTAGAATATAATATTGAGGTGAAAAACTCACTTGGACATAGCTCTGAGGTAGGCCGCCTTGTGGCGGAAATGGAGCAGACTGGAGTTGTTAGTGTTGGCCACATCGACTGCGTAGTGCAGAAATGTCATCCGCGGCTTGTTGGCTCTCGTCTCGCTCAGTCTGGGAAGTGTACTCAGCTTGAAGCCAACTGCATTACCCGCGTAGCTACCCTAGAAAGCAACACTAGACATTAGCCTACTTGAAATATTCAATAAATGAATAATGAGATGAAATTCACTTTACACTGTCAACATTACCATAAAATACGAGTGAATGAATTTTTGGTAGGTATCATAGAAAAATGGAAACTCTCTCACTCCTTAGCGCTTAAGCTCATTCAGAGCCTTGACCTCCTTCAAAAAGCCTCTCCATTCGTCTCTATTGGCAGCATTACGTCTCCATCCCCTAATACCCAGCTCCCCAATACCCGTCTCCAGCCAACGCTTTCGCGGACGTCCTCTCAGTCTTCTCCCTCCTGGTTTGTTTTTGAAGATCTCTTTCACGACTCTTGAGTCACTCATCCTCTCAACGTGTCCAAACCAACCCAAACGCCTCACTTCTATTTCGTCAACAATAGTAGAGATACTTCACACTGTCAGTGTTCATTGTAGATTACATCAATACATTAAATTCCAACGCAACAAATGCTGACAGTTTGAATTTGTTAAAACAGTTTGATTAATTATCGATGTTTTCTTCGACGGTTCTACCTCGGAAGAAAAGCTGGAATATCTTCATTTCCAACTCAGCATTTACTATTTAAAATAGTGTTTAACTGCCCATTTGGGTTTTCGCAGTATATTTAGATTGATAAATAATTGTGTGACTGTTATGAAGATCGTTAACGAGAATCTTGATGCAATTTAATTGATGTGGAAATGTTTGGACCAACTTATAGTTTCAATTAACACTAAGCAATGAAATCTGTATTTCTATTCATTCAACCAAGGTGAATAGGTTACATGTATTGTATAAGTTACATGTAATGTATCTTATAGAATATAGGATACATTTAAAAATTTATTTTGATGTGAGGATGAATTGATTATCAGGGAAAAATATATTCCGTACTGATTTATTCTTGAATCAAGTCTGCCCATTGTGTCAAATAGGCACGTTCTCAAATCTTCTCAGGCACGTTCTCAGATCGAAATTAGGCAAAATCGAATGTCGTTCATTACAGCACATGTGTTAACAGCACAACAGCACGGATGTATTAAATAATAACTAGCATTACTGCACAGGCCTATCATTTCAGCTATTTGGATAACATTTCTATTTTAATAGGTTTGGAAGCAATCTGATAGTTGTATTGTTTGATGCGATTGGGAATTTGTTACCCAGGGATTCCCAGGTAGTTTGATAGTAGGTAGGTCAATGAACTCCAGGGGTTGAGGATGAGGCTCTAGTATGTCCTGTTTTTCAGTATGTGTTAGTTCTATTCTCTACTAGTTTTATCAATTCCTATTTTATCACACTATTTTTATGTTTCAAACAATGGCATGCAGTCGATTATTATTTATGTAAATAAACAATTGTGTCCACTTACTGGCAGAAATTTTGGGCGTCTAGTTTCCATTCTGAACAGTCTGTTTTTACAGACTGTAGTCCTGTTCTCAACAGACTGTTTCAATTCAATTCAAAAGTTGTTTATTTCATGAGTTATTCAAGCGATTACCGTGGTACAGCATAAAAATAAGAATACACTTTCAGCACC
Organism: Nilaparvata lugens; assembly: GCF_014356525.2. NCBI lineage: Eukaryota > Metazoa > Arthropoda > Insecta > Hemiptera > Delphacidae > Nilaparvata > Nilaparvata lugens. The sequence goes on from NC_052509.1 coordinate 49,947,319, forward strand.
ACAGAAATGACAGCAGATATACAAATATATATTAAGAAATATTTACTCTCGCAGAGGCATTACTGCCTATCTGCAAGAATGAGTCTAAGGCAGGAATAGGCATGTATATATTTTGCAGTTCTTGCATAGATCGGTTAAGCTTGTTGACATTTTTAATAATAATGTCACTACACCCGCCCCCCACTAAGAAAGCAACTACATTTCTCCCCCTATCCCTATGCCACCTCCTAGAAGTCCAAGAAACCCCTTCTCGCCCCCCGATAAGTGACGTACCCCCCCCCCCCATGCAAACCCAACAAACAGTCTGTTTTTACAGACTGTAGTCCTGTTCTCAACAGACTGTTCACAATGATCGCTTGACACCCGAAAGTACTCCAGTCAGTAGGCCTAGGTGAACTGAATTGTTTATTCACATGAATAATTGATTGCATGTCTTTGTTTAAAACATGAAAATAGTGTGTTAATACATCGTAGCTCAAAATGAATCAAGTAATCATCATCTACATCTTTCCTTTGCTGTATCATATTCGGTTTTCAGTTTCTATTTAGTTCTGCTCGTTAATATACAGTAGTAACATTGTATTACATTGTAGTTATATTATCAAAACCTGTTCTCTAGTAACTCATTTTACGTTTCCTGTTGGAATTTAGTCCTACTCTCAAGTACCATATACTTATTTTCTGTATCGTATATTTCCGTTGTTAGATTCCCCCTCAGTAAAACTACATACACTCTAAATTACCTTTGTAACAATCACCATGGAATAAAAATACTCTGTATTGGGTGGAGCTAGGACTTTACCACTTTACCACTGTACCACTCATGTTATCTCTCTACCATTCATGTATTCTTCTGTCAATCATTTATTTCTTTCCTGTGAAAAACAACATCCCCTAAATTTTCCTACGCTACTCACAGCATTAAGATAGTTTCCAAGCTGCAGTACAAGTGTCATGAACTGCTTGAGACTGGCGTCGTTGATGAGAAAGTCACATAGACTGAGCACGTTGTCCAGTTGAGATGTGGCGTCGCTGAAACGTTCCGCGAATTCTTCCTTGTGCAGCATAGCTTGGATGGTCAGCTCATAATCGGGGATACCCGACAGGCGCAGGAAAAACTGTTCAGCCTCTCCCAGGTTGTCGTCTTTGGCGTGTGCTTTTATGTCAGCTAGCTGGAGAGGAAAAATAAACACAGTCAATATATTTCAATAAGCGATATGAATGAATACAAGTAGCATATACAATTCTATTTCTATTAACTATCTAATTTCCAATTCAACTAAACTATTCCAATTTCTATTTCAACTATCAACCCATTTTCAGACAGTTAATTGACTCAAATATCAATAAATATAAATACCATATACCAGACAAAAGAAAAGGAGAAGGATTCAGAATTCAATAGAGTTCGTGTTCTTCATAATATCAAAGAAGAACAATCAATGTGATATCAATGAGAGAATGGTGTTTTTTATCATCAACAGTGAGCCAGTAGGAGTCCAAATACACGAAATTCAATTAATCACAAGCTAAACAATAAGAAAACAGTGTTTTTTGCCATTAGCAATAAGCCTTCTCACTCTTTTTGTTAATGGAGTTTTCTCTTCATAAGAAAGAGTAGCAAATTGAATTTATTCGAATTTTTCTAGTAATTATTTTTCAGTGGCTTATTTATTTCTATTGATTGTTCATTACATGTAAATCTGCGTCTCGAACGCCACAAACACGCGCATGTCACTTTTCATCAGCTGAATATAATTATCTGTATTAGCAAAAAACAGTAATGTACAGATGTGATTAGCATCAGCTGATGAAGAGTGGAATACGCGTGCTTGAGGCGCTCAAGTCTGTACACAGCTTTAGAAGCTGCTGTTTTTTGTTGAAGCCTTTCTCCTGAATGTATTTCACGTTCGAAGACATGTCTGTTCAGACATGTTCGACAAACGTGTCCTGTCGTTAGAGGCTGGCCTTATAAGCATCACTATGCTTCCCATTCAACAAATGCATACACTCTGTAGTGAATCTGATTGTAATTACCTCCTGTTTCTCGGGCAGTAATCGTTTCAGAGCCCTCAAATTCTCAGTCTGTACTCCAGACCCGCTTCTGATCGCCTCAATCAGCGAATCGACGTTTGGCTTCACCTGTCTGAGGAAAATGTTGACGGCAAAACTGCGCTTGTCGTCCAGCAGATTAACGATTGACGTCGATGATTGGCGATTGTTGATTGTGGGCGATTGCGGCTTCTTGACGATTGCCGCCGACGATTTCTTGGGGGGAGGCGCCTGGCAGAACAGTTCTTCCATTTTCTTGAAGTCGACTGACAGCACAGGCATGTCCGATTCTACGCTTGACCACACTGATTTCTCTGCAAAAATAATTCACCACCAATTACTACTGTAATTTGATTCGATGAATATTATGCATCTATAAGCCTATCATGAATATTATGAATTTAGAATCTATTTTTATGAATCTGAAATCGAGTTCATTTCGGAAACTGAAAAACCGAATGAATTTAAAAAGGATAAGAGTGACTTTTTCATGAGCAATGAACGAGGCTAACCATCCTCATTCATGATAATATTGATTTGATTGCTATGAGATGTGTAAAAGGACGAGTAAGAGGAGTGGCAGGTGTAGGGAAAAAAGGACGAAGAAGAAGAAGAAGGAGAAGATAATGATAAAGATGAAGAAGAAAAGGAATAGAGAAGATAACTATTGGAGATGCTCTCATCTAGAATGATTGTTTCTATAGATTATCTATACTTGCATACAAAAAATATGTATGTATTTTTTTTCATTGTAAAACATTTTGAGTAGTTCTAGAATCAGTATAGCGAGTAGAATTAGATATGTAAGTCAAACACTTTGAACATTCGTGTAGAAAATGTTCCATTTTCTTAATTAAAATTGGTGTTGGAATTCGGTGTGCTCATACCAATTCCACCAATTTCTTGAAATAATTATTATTGATTTCGGTCTGAACTATCATGTTCTCATATCAATTTAACCTGTCCCTTATTATAATTATTATTTTAGTTCTGAAGTCTGAAGTAGCTTCAGCATTCATTCCTGTAACAACCGTGTGAACCGATCATTAATTGGTAGGATTAGTCAATATAAATATGGAATCACCTTGTCTATTTTGGGCAACGAAATGCATTGTCAGTGGGGTGGGCTGGGAAAACCGTGCACTGGCGATACCTTTGTCTACTTTCTAGTTGAAATTTCCATGTCATATTAATATTGACAATGATTTGATGATTTTTGATGTGGCCTAATTGGCCTAAGTGGATTTTCTTCACTTAAATTATTATTTTGAAAAAAATTGAAATTTTCGTTTGAAACAGCATTCCTATTTCGATCTTATTGTAAGCCCACTTGGTATTCTGATTCTAGATCAGCTTGGCATTCTTTCTAGCATGCCAATTAACAGAACAGGTTCATGAGAGATTTGAATTGATATTAAGTAATTTTTTCAAAACCAGTAGGCACCAATGGTGAAGTGGGCGGGAAAAACGTTGCACTGCTGAAAACCTTTGTGTATTTTATGATTTAAATTGACTTGATAAATAGATATTGATGATGTTAAATTACTAATAGCAATTATACTGAGTAGCTATGCAAATATTTCATACCTATGCTGTGTCAATCTCATTCTCTCGTCCAAAGCAATATGAATTTTGATCAATTAATCCTCTCATTTTTGAGACATGATAATCCAATATCTGAGAAATTTTTTAGACAATACTCATCAACTTATCATCATTTATAATAAATTAGAAAACTCACCAATAGTTTGCTTGGGAATTTTCGCCCAGTTCAACGTTCGCATCTTGATATTCGATTTGGGCAGAGTGTTGTACTTTTTCAGCAGGAAATCGACACAGCCGGTAGTGGAGGGCTTCCTATTGGGCAGCGTCGAGTACCCCGACATCGGTGGAGGGGGTGGAGGGGGTGCCGGTCCGCCGCCATTTTTGTTTGGCGCCAACTTTGAATTTGCGGCGATTTTCTGGCTATTCCTCTCGGCGTCTATGAATGGTTCACATTTGTTAATAGCCACCGGTAGGGGTGGTGGTGGAGGGGGAAGTGAGGAAGATGGTGGAGAAGTAGGAAGTGGTGGTGGTGGTGGAGGGAGAGGGGTGGATGAAGGAAGGGGTGGAGGAGGAGGTGGAGGAGAAAAACTATGTTGTATGGAAGTCATAGTACTGTTGGAATTTGATTCGTAACAGCTTTTACGGGAATGTGATGACAATGATTGAGGTAGAGGTGGGGGCGGAGGTATAACTGAAGCGGAATTTTGAACATTTTTATCTTGACTCCCAACATTCACCCCCAACAGTTCCTCATTATTTTTCGAGGCGAAACAACGACAAACAAAGTTCTCAACAATGTTTGTCTGTGTAGACGAATCCATTACAGTTCTGGAACACCTGTAGTTCACCTGAACACCCATCGACGTACTCTCCACATTGCTAGTTTGAGTTGAACTCTCAACGAAGATCCTCTTCACTCTCAGGGCGTTGGTTTGTTCAGCAACAGTCGAGAGACCATTCCTGCCTGACAACCTCGTCAAACTGGAGCCCATCCTCCTGGGGGTTGAACTCGGCTTCGAGTTTGAACTCGAATTTGAGTTTGAGTTCAAGACAGGTTTCACAGGCTCTGGTTTTCTCACACGATCCAACGAGGTCTGCGATCTTCGTGAGGATATTTTCTGAGGATCTGTTCGAGGGGGGTTCTTCAACTCAACCTGCGTTGATGAGGTGGTACGTCGCAAACTGAGTCTGCTCTTACTGATCAGTCTGCTTTTACTTTCGCTGTTAAGGGTTGTTTGGACTGATGTCTCCCTTGTTTGTCTTCTTGGCCGCACTGTTGTTGAGGATTTGTGACTGCTGGTGTCGACCACACTGTCCAAACAGTTCGAATCGCTGCTAGTTCCACTTGGAGTTTGGGAAGTTACGTTCTCTAGTATGTCACGGATGTGTTCCCTGTGAGAATTGAAGAGAAATAATTAAGATGGAAAGAAACATTTGATGCAATATACATATTATAAAATTTCAATTGAATTGCATTGTCATGCTAAACTTTATTTGGTTTCTGTATATATGTATTCATGTGTGTGAAATAAATTTGAATTTGAATTACTACTTTAGTGAGACTCACTTCATATTGTCAACTTTGCTCGTGAATAACATTATCAATGCATCAATCACCGAGGAAAGAAAAAAATTATCCATTTCCTGCGGTTGAACCTTCAGCCTCTTGCACACATGGACAATATTTACGTCTACTGGATCTAGTCATTGGTAGCGGCCACTGGAGACTCGTCTATTATTCCTGTGAGTAAGCTGGCGTTGGCCACTAATAGTGGCTACTAATTAACACTATTATACCTGTGTGCAAAGCACTCAAAGGCAGGCACGGCCCTAGGGACTTTGCCGCCCTGGGCGAAATCGACAAACGCCGCCCCCCCACCACCAGGTACGGTATCCCGTCTATTTATTTACTTGAGAATATGCCCGAAGCTTATCAGCTGTTCAAGTTTAAGATGACATTTAAACAGATATTTGACAAATATAAATATTGGGGAATAAGTACAGGCAACGAATGCTCAAGTAAAGGTGTAGAGGGTAAATTTTGGAACACAATTTTCAACTCCACATCTCTTACAAGGATAGTAAGAGGATTAACATATCAAATGTCCTCATCCCTATCCCATGTGCTAAAGAGGTGGGGGTGGTTTAAAAGTATATATTTTTAATTTTCGCATATATCTCGAAAAGTATGCATCTTATGAACATTTGTACTCCGTACAAAATTGAAGCTCACAAAATTACCAACAAGTTTTGTCCTCTACATTTTTTCCATATCTCTCATAGTTTCTGAGATATCCGCTCGCTCTTGAAGGTGAGAAGTGTTTTTTTCAAAAAATGTCTCACCTTCAAGAGCGAGCGGATATCTCAGAAACTATAAGAGATATGGAAAAAATGTAGAGGACAAAACTTGTTGGTAATTTTGTGAGCTTCAATTTTGTACGGAGTACAAATGTTCATAAGATGCATACTTTCGAGATATATGCGAAAATTAAAAATATATACTTTTAAACCACCCCCACCTCTTTAGCACATGGATAGGGATGAGGACATTTGATATGTTAATCCTCTTACTATCCTTGTAAGAGATGTGGAGTTGAAAATAGTGTTCCAAACTTTTCCCCCTATAATCTTTCGTTGACTGGACTAGAACAGTAACACAAAATATCTTATTAAACTATTTTTATGTTCGGAACAGATACAATACACAATAAGAAAACATTATTAAGACGGTAGTTTCAAATCAAGAGACTGCAAGAGAGTATTAGGCCTATTTAACTTGCTAAGTAATTAAAACTACGATATTGCTACAACACGAGTTTGTTCAACACTTCTGTTTAATTAAGTAAAACTCGTCTGACCTTTGCATAGAAAAATTCCTTCTCTAGTTCTTCAAGATCTAGGGACTGAGCTATTTTATGTTCGCTAGACCACTCAGACATTCCTGGGACATTGTTGATCTTAGATATATTAGCTTGAGTTTGGAAAAACTTCTTATAGAATTTTACTATTCACATTGAATATTATAAATTTATTATTTATTTGTATTTAAAAAATTTCCTTTCCTTAAAATTTTCCGCCCCAATAATCTGCCGCCCTGAGCGGCCGCCCGGTCCGCCCACCCCTGCGGCCGGGCCTGCTCAAAGGTGCAAACAGAACAAGTGTTTGGCGCTGAAGATCAATGCCACTAAACAGCTGTGCAATGATAGAAATATCATTTGGAGTCATTTAGATGGATGTAGATATAGCAAGATCGATAGCAAGATTAAATCTGCATATCAACGTGACTGTTCTGTTCGTACCCTGATTAAGAAAACGTATGTTAGGGGTGCAGTCCTAGATTCATAAAACTCTGCTCCAGTGAGATTTGATTTGAACTGCATGAATATTTTCAATAAATGATATTAATTCTTCCCATTCAACCAATGATATTGGCAGTTTTAGTCTAGCTTTAGCATGATTTTAACAATAATATATTCCATTTAGCAAACTCCCATTTGAGTTATCAAGTTGGTAATATCAGAATACGAGGATTTTCTAATTAGAACGCGATATTTAATTTAAATATCAGGAGTTGAGAATATTTCAATAAAATTTGATAACTTATTTATATAGAACTTACGAGTCAGGATGGGATGGTTCTGATTGTGATATTTTCAGAAGGACCAATCGCAGGGCAAGAGACTCTGGAGTATCAACAATCTGTAAATAGATGAAAGTGTGTGATAGCAATGAACATTTATTAATATACACAATTTCCTTCAAAATACTGTAAATTTTATGATTGAAAATTGAGGTGTGGTTCACAAAATAATATGGTTCAAGAGCATTTGGTTATATTATTCTATAAACACTAAAACAACTTGTTTTCAACCTTAAATGAATAACTACTCCATTATTCCAGAGATTAGAGTTTTCAAGTCGTCACCTTGTTTAAAAACAGTTACGGTATAAGGAGTATATGTAAATTCTTTATTTCGAATAAAGATGGTTATTTTCATGATCTTTTTATGGTTGATACATTAACACTTTCTCCTATAAGCAGATCACTCCTTGTGAATTCTTATATAAATCTCCTGTAATTATGATAAGAGGTCATTGTGGAAAATGGAAAGCTGTAATGCTGTAAAAGCTATCGATTTATACTATTGTTATACATAACGTAGCTGCAACAAATCATATCTTACCAAAGACGATAATAAGTTTTAACTTGTGTGAACTAATTCTAAACTAATAGTTTTAACTTCTTTTCATTTTTCTCTTACCTTCTTGAGCAATATATCCGAGACTTTCTCAAGTAAGACAGGTTCAACTTCATTCTCATCCTTTTGTTTCTGTTCTTCAAACACAGCAAGCTGAAGTTGCAGCTCCTCATCTTTATTTTTGCTCAAATCTTCCAAAACTTTCTTCAAACCAACACCTGAAAATAGAACGCATTTTGAATGTATCGTAACCCGTAAAACGTAGAGTTCACTGAGCGTAACATTCTCTTAAACTTTTTTCAAAAAATAATGATACCTACTTCCAATCAACACTATTTATCCTCAATATTCTATGTAACCCAATTATTTCTCCACAACTCAATATAATGATTCGTGTTAATGTATCAAAGTCCACTAACCTCTGGGGTATTTGTTATGAAATTTGGAATATCGTTGAGTTCGTTTTGTTCAATCATCTTGTGCTTGTAATTGAAAAGATCGAGATGAATAGCATGATAAACTTCAGTACTTCAGTTGAGATAGATTATGTTCTTCTTCATTGAAATGATTTCAGTACTGTTGTGTTCTCTTCTTCCATAAATGCTGTGTTAAGATTAGTTGAGTTGGTTTTTGTGAGGAGTGATTTTCTGAAAATTGAGTGAGATACTGAAAATTCAAGAAAATGTGTCCAATGATATAGCAGTGATTTTGTTTTGCTCAAAATTAAATGTTGTGATAAGTTTTGTTGGTTTTTGTACTTTCTTAAGGTATGAATGAATGATTTGAAAAGCCGGATTCACTTTCTACCGGATTAAGTAGATACGGCTAGTTCTCAATATCATTTATCGAATGGATCATCAAAGAAGATCAAGTGTAATGAAAGGTATTGAAAAAACAATAATTGGAAGGAATTGGCCAAATAATGTTCGTATAGATGGCTGGATGTAACTGCTATCAGGCATTGAAAATACACAGTGTAGAATACATAGATACTGAAAGGCCTTAGGCAGTAACAATAGAGTCGAATGAGAACTAATATTTCTTTCGTGTATGGAACGTTCGAATGCGACTGTTGTGAGATGAAATTAATTCAAATATTCAGTATAAGGCTTGGATTAGATAAAACGTGCATAGAACCAGAACACGAATTTTCTGCATAAAACATTACATAGAAACTACATGACATATTATAGTATCATAACGGAAGCATGATAAATAATCATGTCTCTAAGTTTTGGAGTCATAATTATTTCCAAAAGAGAGTTGAACTATCCCAAGCTCTCATGACTTCACAGCATGTTCAACCAGATTTTTCGTAATCTTTGTTTGGTCTTTACCCCAGTCTAAGAATAAATATATACTTTAAGGTCTTCAAAGATACAAATTCAGATATGACAAGATTAATTTGGTGTAGGAAATTCACAGTTAAACAAAAAGTATCAAACGAGAAGGAGGTTCAGGTATAAGTGTTAGGGATGTACAAAGATTCTGGGAAAACTCACTATAGAATTCGCAGCGTAGGAGGGATCGTTGCGTGAGATCTGGATAGCCAAACAGGAGACAGTTAATGAAGGCCACCAATGTAGTTTTGTAGGCAATATTATCGGCAGTTTTCAGCTCTGACACCACCAAGTCCAATCTGTATTTTCGTCCATGACATGTCTGCGAAAAGAAAATTAATTAATTCCAAGTCGGAAACTCAGAAGCAACAAACAATCAAACCTAATTAAATTAGAAATAGAATTACAATCAGTTATTATTATTTTCCAACTTGACTTGGATAGTTCTGCGAATGTAAAATATAGACAACAGGGAGAACAGCTACCGTAAGTTGATGTTTTCTCAGTCGCAGAAATCTTCAGGGTTAAATTTGGATTTTCGTTGATCAAATTTGAAGATTGTAGTCTTTGTTGTTTCTCAATTTTCTACCTTGCCTTCAATCTGCTTTCTATATCTCTGTACATACAGATGTATTAGTGAGCACTAAAATAATAATTTATGCATACATGAGTAGATGAAATTATTTTACTACAGTAGAACGGAGTACTAAGGAGAGAATAAGTAGAGTATGAAGGAGAGAATAAGTAGGTACATAGTAGAGTGAATAAATAGGAATAGTATGTAACAATTATCTTGGAAAATGATGTAATCATGGGTTGTAGCTTGATGAATAGCACTATCCACAGTATTCATGCTTCTATATGGAACACAAAACTTCCATCGTCGGCAATAGTAAAGCACAACTCAACTATGAGTAATCAATGAAGAATTTTTCTAAGAAATAATTGATTTTCTGTGGGATTTAGCGAAATTCTTGCTGTTTTCAATGAACGTTGACCCACTAAACTTTTTACGGATTGAATGGAAATATTTTTTCAAGTTTGTAGCTACTTTGGATTAAAAAGTTTGGCTTTGTATTGAAAGACTTTTGAAATGGTGTTATCCAACAATAACCAAAGACGAATCTGAGATCCAACAGTACCGTCATTTTCCGTTACTTTTTTTTTGTAACTGGCCAGTAATTGTAGTCGAACCTTACTCAAATTTTGTAGTTTAATGAAAATAGTATATTGGCAATGAAGGCAGTTCATTGGAGATTAGTATCAATTCTGTATTATATAGGAATCAGTGGTTATCAAAACTTCATAAAAACTTGATCACAATGATTCTCTGTGAAAATCTCAAAGTAAGCTACAGAATTAACCTTTTAAAAATTCAGTGAATCTCTGTCAGAGCTACTCACCTATATTTGAGAGACGGAATAAAAAGCTAAGCTTCCTGACAATTCTGCTCAGAATAACTTAAGAGAGACTTATTTCGAAGTCAACAGTCACAAACATCACTGAATTTAGACTGGTATTGTGATGATACAAAACACATTCAAAAATGAAATGGTAATTGCTTATTACAATAGCAAATTAGCAATAAGCCTTGCTCCATTGCTTTAAAACATAGATAAGCGGATTTCTAAGGTTTAAATGTCAGCATTGGTTGAATGGGGAGCATAGATGTTGTTATTCATGGGGAATGATGACAGTTTAAAGTGAATCTCAGTATGGAGAAGGAAGTAATAGGTAATTGTGTCATTGAACATTGTGTATGTGCGGCTTTTGTTTACAACAATTAACGTTTTACTTCTGATCAGCTATCGGAAATTTAAAAAGAAATTGTCAAGGATTCTCAACTTTAATGAACGGTTTCAGAGACAAGCAACTTGTCATGAAGATTAGTTTGAATATTTGATGAGAGTATTGTTCAAGTTCCACAGGCCTGATTTGCAAAGTACTGAAATAATAATGATAACAATAAGAAGAAGAAGAAAATTGAATTTTAGGTGGGTTCCAAACCAATAGATTTGATTCTACTAACCTTGAAATAGTTAAGAGCGTCCAATACCAGAGCATGACCCTCGGTGGAATACATTGAAAGCGTGCATAGCAGTTCAAAAACTTGCAATTTAACAACTTTATCCTGTGTTTGAAGAACTGCAACAAAAATGAAGACAGATTTTTTAAAAATATTATGAGTCGAGTATATTCAGAATATTATTAACATGAATCATTGAACATTACACATTATAAGTATTGAAAAGCTAGGAAGATCTTCCACCTTTGATAATGATAAAATATTTGATTGTAGGCTTCTGCTAGGATGATCAAAATGTGAATGAAATACTAGTAATGTTAAATAAATCATAATAAACATATCGAGTGACCTGGCTGGCTCAGATCTGGTGTCAAAGTTTTCAGGTCGCAACTGATCAATTTCAGTAATGTTTAATTAATTTACGGTGCATAATAATTTCTTCTGTAATATCAACCTTCCCCATTTATTCATTAAATTATACGATAACAAATTATATTAATTATTATGATCGTGAGAAATGAACACTTGGATTATTCAATGATGTATTTATTATGTTTGAATCAGTCGTCACCAATTTTTGGATCTGAGAGCTTCTATTGGTGGAGAGACACTTCAATACTTCGATAATACTTTATTTTGAATCAAAGTACTTATAGATTCTTACCTTGACAAAAATACTGTAACAGATCATCAAACTCAGTGACAGTCACATTTTGAAGTATATCAGGTGCATCAGAAGAAATACAGGGCTTTTCAAGGGTAAGGATTCCAGGTTCTTTCAAGGAGGAGGGCAAGGCAAAGGTTCTATTTTCTGTTCACAAAAGTATAGGATTGGTGATTATCAAGAGAACATACTCAATCACTATCTGTTTCTTAGAGGAGTTCTATCAACGATATTTTTAGGAGATACTACTAAAGAGAATAAGAATTGGAATAATTTATATTTTCTTTGATATGGTACTACAATATACTAAAATTATGTTATCACTGAGTCTAGCATTATACTTTTTAAAAGAGCATTCAATGAGTTTTTTCTGATTGGCTTTTAATTTATAACTGTTTTTATTGTTTGATCAATGTTTCAAGTTAGCCTACTTGCGGTTAAATTATCTCATACGTACAATTTGAATGCTATGCCCACTGTGGGCGTGTCTTTTCTCGGCTTTAACAGTCCTTGGTCGACCAACTATACCAATCATAGCTTGACGCTCTATACACAATAACCATTCTAATTTCCAGCATTTTGGTTTGATAGAGATGAATAATAATGGTGTAGCAGCCAAAACTAGTTTCTCAAATTTGTTGAGTAATAAGTGATACTGTGTAAATTACTAAGTTAATATACTAACTTACTAGTATAACTATACTAATAGCTCGAACTATAAGTTAGATAAGAAAATAACATTAAAATAACATAGATGGAATCTCTATGAGCGTTTGCGTCTAATCAAGCGCCATCGGAAATAGGGTGCAAGGTTGAAGGCTTGTATCATACATCCAAAGATAATATACCAATCTAGTGTAGTTCAGCAATAACAGATAGTTACCTACTGACATTCCCTCCAAACTATCGGCATTCCTTATAAATTGCATTAATACTTCTTATTCAACCAATCCTGACAGTTGAATTGAATCTCACTTATGAGGTTCTGTGTGGAGTTTGAAGCAAAGAACATTATTCCTTAACAAATTTTCCCTGAATGAGAGAATTGCATCTTATCGTCAGCAATGGAAAGAGCATGTGGAACGAATGTCAGCTGATAGGATTCCACTGAGAATTTTCAAGTATAAACCGGTAGGTGAAAGAGACATAGGCAGGCCACGGAAAAGATGGCAATGATCATTATTTATTTTAAAATAAAAACAGTAGATTATAGTGATGTTATTAGATTAGATTATATTGATGTTATTAATTTATACATTTATTTATTATCATTTGTTTATTCTAATTACAAGTTAAATGTGAGGCGGAACAGGCAATAGCCTAATCCCTGTTTGAAAGAAGAAGAAAAATTTTCCCCTGCTCCTCACATGCACAGCTGCACTTTCGTCCCTAATGTGCAAGTAACTATAAAGATGGATCAAAGCTGAGTAAAATGATCGAATGTACAAGTAATTATATGCTGGATCCCCACATTTTATTATCAGAATCAGTGTCCGGTTCAGCGAACGTATTCTTCCCATGGGTTCTAATGGAACAGTGAAACTATAGTGAGGTCCACGTTATAATAGCAGTGTGTGATTTGCAATGGTGTTGCTATCCTTGTCTATCATTCAACAAAGCAGATGGCGCTATCTCTTTCACGCTTTGCGATGTTGCCACATCGTTTATCAACAATGTAGAAATTCAACTAATTGACAAAATATTTAATCTCAATCATGGAAATTATTATTACACCTTTAAAAAATATATTTTCTTGACTAATAATATATTATTAACTATTTTCAACAATAATAAACAGTTAAATTCATCAGATATACCAGTATCAGCTGTTTGGGTGGCAAGGCTGCGATCCGGCAACCCTTTTCTCCTATCTTCCTACACTGCCATTATAACGTGGACCTCACTATATTCATACTCACTTGGCCGGGCTGAGTGGAAATAGTCCTATTAGATCTCATGGGCTGAATATTTACACTGAACCTGACTCGGGCTCTGATACTGATATGTAGGAATCCATCTGTATCTTACTTTCTATTCAAGATATCAATTTTTCAAATACTTACTGCCACCCAGTTTCCTGATGTAGTGCCTGCGTTTGACAATGTACTGCAGACCGGCGGGTGAGTTCATAACTGCCCTGAGGCACAGCACACATTGTAGCTGCGAATAGGTGTCGGCCAGCGAATAGTAGCCGCGATTTCCGATGCTCAGCAGACTGTTCAGTAGGGCTCCGAAGCCGTCGCGTTCCAAGAACTCCAGCACCCATTTCCTGCACAGACAGCACATTTCAAGTTAAATTTAAAATTTAAATTCAAATTTATTGATTCTCAAAAAAATATACAACACTTTCAAGACAATATATATATATAAGAATCTACACCTGCAAAGAAACCCTGTGCGCAGGTGTGAGTTGCAATAAAAATGTTTTTCAAAAATATTTAACAAGAATGATCCAAAACAAATTTCTTGAAAAAAATACTGAATAAAAACTAGTACTTAATAATAAAGAGGATACTAAAAATAAAGGAACGGAAGGAGAAAAGACGGAAAAGGCCAAGAAGAAAGAAGAAGACGAAGAAGAAGGAGAATGAAGAAGAAGAGAACGGTAAGAGGTAGGTAAGTCAACTGCAACCATGGAGTAGACGAAAATTAGTTTATTTAAAACAATTTTTCCTCGATTTTATTTGCTATTATCCATTTATCTATGTCTGATCTAAGCCTTTGGTTTATGTTTGTTTTTTCAAGAATATTTAAGGGAATGTGGTTTATTAATTTATTGGAAATATAAGAAAACTGTCTCCTACACACATTCAAGTCCATTCTGACAAATTGGAAAATGTCTCGCGCGGGGCGCAAGCCCAAAAGAGATTCTCGAGGTTCAAATAAATTTTTATTTTTTATAATATATAGTACCAAATTTTTATGAAAAGTTGTCGAACTGTTAAAACCTTGAACTCCCTGAATAAATCTTTTGTTGGAAAAAGTCTGGGTTTGCCTAGAATAGTTTTTAAAAGATGTTTTTGAATAATGAAAAGTTTTGTGAAATGCGCATTCAAAGCTCCCCCCCAAGCCCGTATGCCATATTGAAAAGCGGATTGAGCATACGAATAATAGATTAGTTTAGCTATTTTTATATTGCTCAGTTGTCTAATTTGGTGAAATTTTAGTTTGGAACACATGTTATTAATTTGATTATCCCACCTTAAGTGTGGATCCAACAAGATACCCAGGTACTTAACTTTTTTTCTTTTTGAATTTTCTGACAAGAACAGCAGCTAAGAAGTCTATGGTCGTTACAGTTTAATCGATGGATTTTTATACTGTCTATTGTTCGTGGTTGAGTAAGGGAATTGGGTGAAAATAACATGAAGACGCTTTTAGTTGTGTTGAGGGTTAATATGTGTTGATTAAGCCAAGAGAACGCCAATCTGAGTCCACTTTCCGCTGCAATTTTTACATCATCCCATGAGTTTTCAGTGAAAGTTAGAGCAGTGTCGTCTGCAAATGATATAATATCACAATTTCTTATATTTAATTTAAGGAGATCATTGATATAGATTAAGAACAAAATGGGAGATAGGACAGTACCTTGCGGCAGACCAAAATCAGTGAGTTTCATATTGCTTGTGTTGAGTATCTGAGATCGATTTGACAGGTAACTCTTGAATAATATTAGTGGTATACCCCTAATCCCCAGGTGTTCCATTTTTTCCAGAAGTCGTTTTCGAGAGATAGTGTCAAATGCCTTGGCTAAATCCAAGAATACTGTCAACGTTTTTTTCTTATTATTAAAGTTTTTTGTTATAATTTGTAATAATCTGGTGATGGCATCCTCTGTAGATTTACCGGGCTGGAATCCATACTGGTTTTCATTAATAATGTTGAATTTATTCAGATAGCCCAATAATCTTTTTTTAATTATCTTCTCCATTACTTCGGCTAAGTTATTCATAAGACTAATAGGACGGTAGTTGGTAGGGTTGGACGGATCACCTGATTTATGGATAGTTATTTCACAATATTTTAAATTCGATATCAGAGATACAGCTCTGCTCGGAAGTACGCACAGGAATGCAAATGAGACGGAAAGTAGAATTAAACTAATATTTTTCTAACTTCAACTACAATACTCTGACAATTTTCCAAATCCTCTGACTGAGATCATAATTAATCTCAGTATACTATGAATAAAACAACCTTTATACTATGAATAAAACAACTTGAGACTTGAACAAAAAATCCGTATTGCCGGCTGGTGCGAAATATCAATCTTTCCATGCAAGGCCATAATTTATCACTGGACATGCCACTAGAATTTTAAATTGAAAACTCTGTATCGACTGTGTTGCAAAATTGAATATATTCTGTATATGGGATTGCATGAAAAGATTGAAAATCACACAATTTGGCATCACGGATATTTTCCATGTTTCAATTTGCTTTATTCAGCTCATAATTTATTTTAAGCAGAGTAATTGGAAAATTATTTCAAAAATATCTAAAATAATCAAAGTGGTGTCCGAACTGCTTTATGATGCTGAGATGATCTATAATAAGGAAGACAACCACTCATAAAGTTCGCATGAACCCATTTAGTTCAATATGATTATTATTATTTAAGTTCAAATTTCAAAATAAAATTTGAAACTACTTAGAACTGAGTTTATAGATTATTCAGAATCTTGATTTCCCGCATTCAAATTTATTTGTTTCAATGATTATCAGTTATACTCTGTAAATCCACAATCATGGAATTTCATAACAATGACGTAGCCACTAATAATAAATTGGAATCAAACAGTAGATTCAATTGAACTACATACTAGCTTATATGACTGACAATCTAATATTAATTCACTAGTTGAATATTAATTACAAGAGGTGTGAAGACCCTTAAATAATTAAGGAGTGCCAATTAACCGCTAATTAATACACATGTAACTATGTACAGCCACTACAAAATCTACCAACTGACTCCTTGGCAAGCCATCAGTACAACCCAACCCATCCGTTACTCATTTCACACACAAAGAATAAGTGCAAAGCATATGTATATATTGCAAAGTATATAATATTCTATGATGGGAGTTGCAGTCCAAAAGAGCTCACAACGGATGTACACATTTTAGACTGCCAGCATTCATTGAATGGGATGCATTGGTGTTACATAGAAGGAATGCTGACAGTTTGAAGTGCATCTCAAAGTATAGCCTAAACACGCACAGAGTATGAATAGAAATACTTGCAATTGATTCAATACTCTCGGAGTCGGCAAAACTATGTATCGCTCCATGTGAGAAAATTCACGCATCCAGCCAGTAATTGAGATGCAATACATGAACTGTAGACATGTCTACTGGGTACATGGGGGAAGTGAGTCAGATCCGATGTAAAAATATGATGGGCGAGTAAAAATAAAGTGCCGTGTGTTGAATGAACGGCTGAATGGAACGGAATGTGCGAGAGAGAGAGAGTAATGAAAGAGCGGGATGATGATTGAGGGAGGAATGTCGGGAAGGAAGGAAGAGAAAGAGAGAGTGAGAGAGATAGAGTGAGTTTGTGTGAGAGAGGCCGATGATAACGTGGGTGACAGGGTGCAGTCAATGAAACGGAATGTGCAATAGATTATGATTCTTCCAGAGAACAAGCTTTTTTGGAAGAGGTCATTCTTTTTCTCTTGAGATCACACTCTCCTCTATACTTGCTCATACATTAATTATTCAAAATAACTAGTCATTCAGCTAAACTATTCAATGAATTAGTTTTCAAAGGTATAAAATGAAGATCAATTTGATGTAGGAAAATTCAAGTTGTATTTGTTTATGATAATTATAGTGTTGCATTCAAGTAAATCGGTGAAATTTAGATTTATCAACGTTGACTTCGGAAAAGGATATTGTGAGGAAAAAGGAGAGAAATTTCCGGGACGAAGATAGATATAGAGAAATTAGATTAGAGTTCTTTATTCATCGATGTTACAAAGAGACAGAGAGAATTAAATAATTGCTTTATTAAGGGCGGAGTTAGGACTCCAGGTCCTCTCTGCCACACAACCCTTTACATTTCATACAAGAAAAAGTGCATATTACAAAATCAAAATAGAGAGAGAGCGAATGAAAGAGCAAGAGATACTGATGATTATGTGAGAGTGATGTGTATGGGAAGAGTGCTAGGATTAACGAATAACGACGAGAGAGGATAGAAGGATTACGTTTATATGTAGAAGAATCTCAGGAAGAAGAGAGGAAGAATGAGATTAGTGAGAGAGAGAAAGTGAGTGAGGGAAGAGAGCAGTAAATATTCCTGTGGCGCTAGACCGGAAACAGTGACTAGAATCAAAGCACGTGTCCCGGGTATCAAAATAGCGGGAGATCCTTTTTTTGACACCGCCACTAGGTCCATCATGATTGGTGCTTGTTAGAGAGAAAGAGAGAGAGTGACCGAGTGAGTGAAGGGGGAGAGAAAGAGAGAATGTTTTGGAAGCTGTTGATGTCCTGCCCAGTTGCAACGGCCGCACCTTGTCTGTTGCATTGATTGAAACGCCTTGTTGTACATATTATGTTACGCATAAATTGTAACGTTAAAATCACTTCACTTGTATGGGGTACATTTTTAAAAATTATTGAAAACAATATAAAAACGTGACCAAAGGCCGAAGGCCGAAACTGGTTGTTTGAAATGTTTTAAATAAAAGGGTACTTCATGTTTTAATATTTTTTTAATAATTATTGTAACGTTGTATGAACATTTTGAGGCAATCAAAATCAGTCAGTAAATGGATTTTTTTCGATCTTGATAAATAAAAATTGCATGAGAAATTCATGGGTACAGGGATGGAGTCAGTGGATGGGTTTTCCTGAGTCAAGCTTGGGTAGAGCTTCTCAATCCAGTAAACAGTTCAAATCTGAAGAGTCTTTTACTGGGAAAACACTCCTTCCATTTAATTAGTCTCACCATAGGATAACCACATTCCTCGTATATTCGACTAAGTGATTTCCTCGTAAAATAATCGCATATTTCCTACATGGTGTCACCTTCTAATTAGTCCTTAAACTGGTACATAGGGCATACTCCAACTTCGACTAATGTAAATACAAACTCAATAATTCTATATCATTTCCTATTTTGTACGATTTCTCAAATGTATTCCATTATTAATCTTGGAAGAGAAGTTTATGTATTAATCTATATGACCAAGTTCCGTACGACATTAATTGTAGAACCAAAAACGGTGTGTGAATGCAGAGGTGTCAAATCTACTCTATTTAATACCCTACTTGAAAATTTATGAAAGCTGTAGCTAATTCTTCAGGAAAAAGAAGGAATGTAGTTCAACCTTACAAAAATCAAAGTTCTCACCAACTATAATAGTGCTACAGTATCAAGCTCATGTAAAGTTCCATTTAGGAGTAGAATACTAACAACGATTTTCGGAAGTAACTCATTCCCGAATCATCGCAAGACTTATGAATTCAGAAATAATGTTCAAACTGAGACTCTTTTGAGACTGGTCGAAGAATTCATATGTGAGAAGAAATATAAAAATATTTCCATGGATATGGAGTTTCAAAAAACTCTACAATAAGAATTGTTTAAAGAAACAATCCTCCAGCCAACCACTGCAACTCGACATCTCAATAGAAAAGCAACAGTTGCAAAACAGCTTGCAACACGTATCACATCCATTGCAACATGCATGACGGCATCGCAACGTCGCTCTCCAGACGGCGCCGCGACGCAGGATTAACATCTTCCTTCCAGGTCTGACAAGCAGAGCGGTGTAGGTGAAGTATAAATAAAATCTTGGAAGGCGTGGATGATAATATGAGGAGAACGGAGCACATTGAGAAGTTGAAAAGATGAAGGGACACCGGGGTGATTTGGGGGGTTCAAGGGGTACTAGGGGGTGTAAAAAGGGGGTCAGGGGGCAGGTATTCTTAGGCAAAGCGCCAAATGTCCTGTGTATAGCAACATTCCACGACACGCATCCTTCCACATTACGGCTTACAAAAATAAAGAGCCAAATGTTATTTTTTTCTCTTCTCCAGATTTCACGACGACATTTTTGATGGCTCCAGACTGGCCTGGCACTAGTTCTGCCAGCCAATAACAAACAACGTTGTTTTTAATGTCATGTTCTAGAAATTTCTACAGGTGTTGGATTGTAACATTTCTCAATTCATTCCATAATTCAAATACATTCTTCATCCCCATTGATGAAGACGCTAATTGTAGAAGATGATTGTAAACGAATTTGACCTGTCACAATGGCCTGTGTTATGGGTCTCATTGAATATGAAAATCTTATCAATATAAAAAATAGAAATCTAAGTACCCTTTTGAAATTCTTTATTCACAACATGTTTCGGCTATAAGATGCCATTATCAAGTGATTGGAAAATGTATAAAATTACATTAAATAAATACTATTACAAGAATTTTAAAAGGTTACTTGGTTTTCTATTTTTATTCAACAGTAGCCCTAAAGAAAAAAGACATCTTATGAATATACTATTGAAAAACTGAAACATTACGATAACTGAGCCATCATTTGTGTGAAAATAACAGTCTGTTAACGTGATCATTCCGATAAATTGATGGTATTTTTGGAGAGAAAACATTGTTAATATTGGTATTGAATATTAAGAATAAGTTTCAAAACAACTCATCCCCTAATACGAGGCTCCATGAAACACTGGGCATTTTTCATAAAAAATAATGTCTTGAAAAACGGGAGCAGCTGAAAAGCTGACAATACAATAGACAAACATAGAAATGTGTGTGGAAAGTATATCTACTCAATCTCCGATACCGTATCCAATATGTTATCTAACAGTCTGTTGAATAATATTTCAGAAATATTCACGTTTCTCCTTCACGTGAGATATTCCTTGTGAGCTTGTGACATAATCTTGGAGAATACTACTGATCACAGTATTTGAAACTATTCAATTTTTCATGTGAAGTAGAGAAGTTGGTATAGATCTTCGAAATGACAATAACATAACCAGGTCAATCAAATATGTATTGTATGTGATGTGTGGATTAAAATAAAGATATTAAGTTACAATGCAACGTTTTCAGATATTACTGAGATTGTCATCAACAATGTCAAAAATCAACAATTATTGATATCAGATCAGCGATACTCCAGAATCCATGACAGGATAAGCTCCTGTCTTGTGACTTTGTGACCTTCAGCTTTGAGGGATTATGGTGATTATTGGGACTATGAGAATGTGCACACCTTCATTTATGTGAATACGTTCCCAACTAAATAAAACTATAAATGATTTTCAAAATACGCATCTGAGTGCTAATTGGACATTGGGCTTCGAATTATTTTCGACTAGCAGGAAACCCGTGCTCAGCAAGGGTCTACTTAACAACTTGGAAAACTAAAAACTTGACCTACTAACTTGGAGTATTTGAAAAGGGCCTATAATCATCCTCGGTGAATTGAGAATCTATAAGCAAAATCTCAGGTTAATCAGTCCAGTAGTTCAGACGTGATGATGCGCACTCGTGAATTTCCTATTCCCTATGTGTATAAGCCGATTCTTTTATAATATTACAGATTATAAGATTAGTAATTTATTAGATAGGTTTTGAACTATTGATATATGATTTCCAAAATTCGTTACTGTATGTTCATTGAACATTGACAATCAATTTCCACAATTTTTTTAAAATACTCAAAGAAAATTATGTAAATACAATCATCATCAATAAAATCACTCATAAAATAATCAAGAATTAACTCACAATATATTTGTCAACAAAGAAGTATAATTTCGCCATTGGCATTGAAGGAAATGACTCATTTCAAGTACAGAGATGTGAACAAATCACCAGTTCAGGCCTCTGTTTTCATCATTTCCTGAGAACAATCGCACAATTTTCTCCGACATTCCATGGATCATATTTCGGAGCAATGAGTTCTCAGATGCCCCCGTGCCCTGAATATATATACACATAATACATACATATCCCCGTGCCTTATACATAATAGGCTACTGTCACTGCTCCACTTCAAGGCTGGGAAATATTTCAGTCTAGTGACATTCACTTAAAACTGGCAGCATAACATATACATGACATGAATGCTTCTCATTCCACCAACGTTGACAAAGTGAATTGGACAGACTGTCGCTAATCCTATTCAAACATCGATAGTTGCATAATGTAAGCAGCAGCAAGTCTGCACAACATATTACTGTGCGTTAGACAGAGACAGATGACAGCCATATTACTGTATTGTGATGTGCACTAGACAGAGACAGAAAACAGCTTGCTAATCTTATTTGCACAGCAATCAATTATTTGTTGGTGGAGGGGATCGGAAAACTCGAACGAATTTTCAGACTAGACTGGAAAACATCTAGAACTATAGATAAGACAACAATCTATGGAGTACAGTTAACGTAGAGTAGAGTATAGTAACCTCCAGACTTCAGGCTGCTGTCTGTAATTTACTTGACAAATTATTCCATAAATAACTCAATTATTCTATACTAATAATTTAATAATTTTCAAATCATCATTCGTGGACCGAAAATCGAGTGACGAAGAAGTGTGTGATTTCATAACCTTACAATACTTTGGACAACATTAACATTCTATGAAAATTTTTGCAGAGAAATAGTACAGGCTCAGCCTAGTTTTTCCTCGATGGCCATGATCATATTATGATTATACTGTTTTGTAGAATAATTGAATGAATAAATATAAAATGATTGATCCAATGAAACTGTGGATAATAAAATGAAAGCAGTGGTTATAAAAATAATACTGTAACAGAAAAAAAAGCGAATATCACAATTATTGGAAAATCCAATGACTTCATATGCTGAGAGTTGAGCACACAAAATCACGAGTTTTGTGCGTGGTTAATTATTGTGAAGGAAAACAATGAGCACATGAGCTACTTACAGCTTCAGGTGGGCTCCGAACTATATGCAAGCCTACAATAATAATTTACTGTATTTTCTTATAAATCCATTTGGCCTACAGTTCTATTTAATTTATTCTCATAGAGTATTTGGAAATTCGTTATTGAATTAGTTATAAGAAATAGGCCTTCAATATCATATTTCATGGATCATGAAATTCCATAGAATTTTGGTTGTTAAGGATTTAGTTACTAACTGAAGGATTATTACTAACTTATAGGCCTGAACGTGACTTAGCTCTAGATTTAAACATGAGAATTTCACGTCAAAACTCAGCTCTTGCTCTAATGTGAATATAAATACTGTAAAGTCCAATAAATGCAATACGCCTACTGATTGAGCTCAACATCATTATAATAATAGATTGTTGAGATGTAAAGTGACAGTCATTTCATACTGTCAGTAGACTACCTATTTCTTGTAAATATCTCAATGATTCTCATTCATTGACATTGATTCTCATATGGGTAACTAAAGTTATCATGTTGGGTAACTAATTTACTCTCGGCTCTCCTTTGATCGGAAAAAATTATAATCCAAGACTACGTCACGCGGGACGGTGACGGGATCGGGACAGTTTTCAAGTCGTGGTTAAATGCTTTTTAACGGTAGTCCCGCATGACAGTGACGATTCTGTGCGTAAGGTTTGAATTTGAATTCTGCCGGGAGACGGCAGCACATATTGGGTAATATTTTCAACTCCGCCTACTCACTCTCTCTCTCCTGATTGGTCAAAAGTTGCCATTGAAATGAATGTAATTCTCAACTCTGCCAATAGATAGAATCATTTGCTGGGTGATGAATAGGAGCGTTGTCGATTTTGTCAAACTGCTTCATATAGAGTAAAGAATGGCTTGTAAATATATTAGTGAATAAATATTCAGTTTTATTAAAATAAATTCATATTAATTCAACATCATCTCTTCCAAAACTCAACTTATCATCAATCAATTTTTACTTCTCCCATTAATGAGAAGGCAAGTTGAAGCAACACGCATTATCAGCATAATAAATAAGAAGATTTTCGAATTTGATAAAAAGAATATTTGAGCCTCCATGAAGAGTAAGCACCTCCATATTAATCCGGGATCATTGACGAAAAAACTTAATCTTTGTTTGAAACCCTTCAAATCGTAACTCTAATTCAAATTCTAATCTATTTCTCATTGAATAAATAAATGACTTTCTCCCCACCTTTTATGGAATGGGCTTTTACTATGTCAGGGGGTGGAGTGTTGCACGGGAATTGTGACAAATCTCCCCTCCCACCAAGAAAATGTCATTCTGGATCCGCTTCAGAGAAAGACCAATAGTGAAATAGTGTGGGGCCAGCACCACAAATCTGCCAAGGGGAGCACAAATTGTAGATCCGTCCCCGACCTCCATTCAGATAAATTATCAGTGCAGCAGAGAAATTTACAAATCCACCGATAACAATGAAGCTTCCAACGATAACATAATAGAGAAAAACATAATTCACCTGCATCGTAAAAACAAACATATACCTATCAAGGACAATGCATAGACAACTAAGTAAACTGTTTTCTACGCTAATAAAAACACCATTCTCATGAACAATCAAGTACTGCTGATTGTAATAAAACTAATTTTCCTTTGTTAGTGCAGGTTTGTTTATAACAAAATTAGGCTATCTTGGGTCAAAATTATCGTATTATATCAAAATTGAACTCAAGATTAAGGAGATTTCCATACAATCATGATAATATCATTCAGACTCCCAGAGATATCAATTCCAATAGTATGTCCAATTTTGAAATTTGAATCAAATTAACTTTATATCAATATGGTTGTCTACTACTGTATTCAATACCTTTGCCTTTCATTTCGAAACAATTTTTAGATTCTAATCCTTTCTACAAACTTCATCCATTATTTTCTTGTATCTGTATCTTTTACAATCTCGTGTAGTACTATAGTTAAAATAATAACTGGCTCATTTTATAATGTCCACATAAGCGAGTGGAAATGTAAGCTTCTGCGGGGATAGTTGAGAATATATTGATGAGAAACGGATGGACGTACAGCTTTAGGTGGATTCCAAAACACCGGGAAGCGATTTTGAGACTCATAAATGATAATATCAGCGTTTCAATAACTATAGTCACCCGTCGAACGGGCCGGCTCATGTCGCTTTGACTTATCTGAGCGATACTTAACTGCTTCCTCAAATTAAACTGTTAGTTGAAGATTTTTGACAATCAACAAAAGTTCAACTAAGCCTCTTATTACTGCTTCTAAAAATGTAATATTAATTTACTTTACTTTTACTTAGTTTTCACTTTGAGAAGATCCATTTTCAACTAAGTCAAAAATCTTCTAATCTCAAATCTTCTAAATTCCTCATGACCATTTTTCATTGTTTTCACTTTTGGATGATGAATTTTCGACTTTATAATGATACAATTATTCAAACAGTGAGTGAGCTTTCCCTTTTCCTGTCTTCAACTTTTACTTTTTTCTCCAACTACTGTAACTTACTCAAACCATTACTCATCACTTTGGATAATGATGCACCTAGTATGCGCTAGACATGTACATCTATGATATTTTTACCTACCAAAGAAGACACAGCGGAGCGGAGCCGAATACCTATCTATAGTGAATCTATAGTGAGAGATTCATTTCACACTGTCAGCATTGGTTGAATGGGAAGTGTTCATAGACTACATAAGGAATGCTGACAGTTGAGAGTGAATGCGTCTCCAGCCACCACCTATGGTTTATAATCTGATTATTTCCGTATCCGGTGAGTGCCCCTATCCCCCCTCTCCCACAAACCACAGGGGGCTTTCCTCTTCTGTGAAGGTACCTACATGCCGACATGGGTGACTCATAATGTGACGTCATCACTCATCTTTCACACACGGTGGCCCACGGCTATATTGTAGCCCGCCGTATATGTAATCATTACTATAGGTATACAAATATGTAGTGAGATTCACATCAACTGTCAACATTGATCAAATGGGAAGCATTGGTGCTATACATGAGAAATTCTGACAGATTCAAGTGAATCTCAATATACTCACTCACAATCTCACTATACTATTCGTGATTGTAACCAAATCTTGGATTCACGAGGTGGCAACCTGACATGAATAAACAATATAATTTACCTTCAAACTCAACTCTTCAAATGATAGTTTATTTTTTCCAAGAAGATTTCATTAGTTTCAATAATATATTACTGCTGCATTGTGTTCTTCATTCAGTTTCATTCACATGATTATATTTTTCACGATATCCTCATGTTAATGATATCCCTAGCTAATTTTATCTATTCTATTACAGACATCCTGTCACTGATTTATTTTAGCATTGATTTCCATCTGATTGAATAGGCGACACTTGCTACTTGCAATTTTCTGTTTGAAGTGAAAACTTGAATGATATGAGTTTTTATATAATTGAAAAAAGTCAAACTTCACAATATTGAGAATATAGAATTTGAGAAAGAAATTATAGATAGTTTGTAGAGAACTAATTTTTCTCTACTATCAAGCGTCAATTGTAGATAAATGAGGGAGAATAAAAACATTAATTGTATGAGAGGACATCAAGGAAGAAATAAATAGAGATCTCTTAAATTACTGATTGGATTTTTCTCAGTTTTATCAGACAGAAGGAAATATACTAGTGCTGTGAATAGAAAATTCATCCGTAATTGGCATCACCATATAAGCCTGTTCAAGACAGATTTAAAGATGATTTAAATTATTGTTATGAATTTAGAAATCTATACACTGAAATATCGAGCTTGAAGGTTGATAGGTGAAGATGAACTACATAGCTTTCAGTTTAATTCAAAGTCCACTTTCCTATATAGGTTTAACATCTAACAGTAGAAACTGAAATAGATTTGATTTTGATTGTAATCAACCATTATAAAACATCAATAAAGCATATTGTTTTGTATTTGTTATCAATTCTGGACTATAAATTACTCTTGACTTCAACAATCATATCCCTTCATAACAGAGTGTGTGTAAGGATGTCTCGTGTAAGATGAATAAGTAGAATGTACGTATTTGAACAGAAGGTCGCTGTACCTGACTCATTTTCTTATCTTTTAGCTCTGATCTTCTTTATGGGATTAACTTGTCTTTGGAAAAGAAATAAACGAGCTTTTGAAACTGTTTGTAAATCTTATCTTTTCCATTGACTGAGCATTCATTTGAGGTATTCAGATCATGTAGGATTTAAGATGAATATCTAATAAAATTAAATTCTGTTTTACCTAAAGTTTGGTAGAATACATTCAGAGATTCTCTTCTCTTTATTACTCACTAGGAGGTAACCCGTACTCCGCAAGGTCTAGTTAAAAGCTTGACAAACTGGAAACTTGACGTACTGAAATCTTGAAGAATTTAATATAGGCCTATTACCATCCTCGGTAAATTGAGAATCAATCAACATGCGAAATTTCAAGTTAATCAGTCCAATAGTTCAAACGTGATGATGCGTCATTAGTAAATTCCCTATACCGTATAAGCCAATTTTTTCCTTTATTATGTTATAAACTAAAGATAATTGTAATGATTCATGAGTCATGATGATTGATTCATTGATTGATAAATGAGTATGTTGCATGAATAAATAGATTCTAAATATTCAAAAGTTTAAGAATAATGATCTTACATGTAGGAATGAATGAAAAACTCCAAGTATGAAGTAGATTGGAAATATTTATAACGGTATATAAAGCCTAGAAAAACGTAGAGAATTGTATCAATGAGAGCTGAAGAGTGCTTAAGAGTTTCAAATTTCAAAAGAGGTACTGAACTATGCCTGGTATCTGGGTTGTTCTTGTTTATCGAGTATCAATCAGAGTAAATTCTCTTAAGATTGTAGATTTGCCCCAATTTGAAAATATACCAGTCTCCTGTTTCTGTTACAGCATATTTCTTCAATGATTGATTGATATCTTGTCCCATTGGCCCATTTCAAGTTTAGACCCAATTTCAAAAAATACCAGTTACTCCTCTCAGTTCCAGAATGAATGTTATCGGTTCCCATACTTAAGTGGACTGAAGCTTCACCCCGATTTCAAAAATACCAGTTAATCCTCCACGTTTTATAATAATTTTTCACGGTCCTCATACCTGGTTTGATTCCTGGTTTGCCCCAATTTTAAAAACTACCAGTTCCTATATTTACCTCATACTTTTCACTGTTTCTTCTGGGTTAAGTCATACAGAAAACATCAAACTATTTCCTAGGAGACATACCAATCACTGAACCAGAAGATTCCAGAAATTCCAGCCGATAATACTTCTACACAACCGTCGCATCATTAATTTATTAAGACGTTTGTTCTTCAACCGACTCAAAACTATTCGGAACTGGTTTAGTTTCAGTTGACTGTAGTTACAAGCGGGTCATTAGATCAAATACCATTTATAACCATATACAGAATCCCCCTCAAACAGAGGCTGATTGGATAATCTGTCAAGTTCAGGGCTGAACAAACGTCATCTATAAATATCACGTTAAGTTTCAGTAGTAGTGAGAATGTCGTCATTGGTTGGATGGGAAGCAATGACTCTATTTATGATGAAAGCTGACGGTTTCAAGTGAATCTGTGGGAGGATTTAGTGAGATGAGGAGATACTAACTGCTCAGAACTCGCTGATAGAGATTAATGCTGTACGCCCCAACATTCTTAGACAGGAGCCCCAAACATAATAGCCTATTCTATTACTATATATACACCAAAAGATTACTGTTCATTATCTGGGACATAGATTATTCTATTACTATATTCACTAACAGATTACTGTGTGACATGAGTATCCTGCTCCCTGTGTCATTAATAATAATAAAAATTATCGCCGACAATTGAAAGGATCTGTTGCTGTTCTGTCCATGTCATTTTTATTAAATACTACAACTGGGATTGTTTATTGGGGGTTATCAAATCTCACATCTTTCAATGACATCAGAATGGATTAGCACCTCAACAAGAACAAAAAATCAAGATTGTATCATATTACATCCTATTATGGAATAATTTTCAATATTTTGTATGATAATTAGTTGTCTAGTTTTGAGAACCTGTTACGAAATGTTTCTAGTTTATCGGTAGATGCTTTAATCTTTTCATCATCATATCCTGCATTTCGAATCTTGTCATTACCTACGTAAGTATTGTAGTTACATTGATTCGTATATTATTCAGTATCACCTATTTACGCTAATAGCATCTTCTTAATAAGAGTTAACCTATCACTATTCAATTCTCAGTCCACAGATATGATTACTAGAAATTTAAAATTCAATACGATTAGAAACTGACTCAGAAAAAGTGTAAATCGTTTTCCTCATTTTTTTTATTGGATTAAATGTGACACAAGATGACAAATCGTTTCAAAACTAATAGAACTCACAATTTTGGACGAATTAATTAAATGAAATATGAGTAAACATCAAAATCCCTATAAAAACTTGAGAAAATCGCCCAAACCAACAAATAAAAAAGTATTCAAATAAAATTTTATAGTCATAGATTCAATTTCTCCAAGTGTTAGTACGTACTCAACAGGTCACTAGCATCGTTAAAAGATACGTCAGCACAATATTTATATTGTTTGGTTCAGTCATTGTTTATTTTTGTGGTCTGTACTCAAATTCAGTATCATTGTCATCTTCTAGCTCAGGTGACATTGGAATATCTGTCTCAGTCACCTGCTACCTGTGTGATAGTATGATGACAAGTGAAAATATTTGAAGAAGAGACACCAATAGTAAAAAAACACTCGGGCATGTTTACGGAAGCAGTAATCTATCATGACAGGTATAAGATGATTGGAATAATTAAATTCAGATATTAAGATGGTACAACTCAGTTTCATCATGGAAAAATATGTACTTTCTCCATTCTTATTTTATGTTTTATTCGAGTCTTGAACATAATAACTCTAAAAACAAACAAAATCTACTATTAGCCCTTAAGAGTTTATTGATTATTACTACTATAACTATCATTATTACTAAAACTACTATTAGCCCTAGAGTTTATTGATTTTTACATCAGGCTATCTTCAAGGTATATTTAAAACTAATATTTAAGTTCATCTATTTAATATCGCCGCTATGCCAATGAAATGTTACTCTCTCATTCATCTCATTGACTAGCCTGTGATCTGTTAAATTCTCTCTTACCCAACACTAATTGATGTATTCATGATAACAAAATAGCTGCTCTCTCATTGGTTAGCTTGAAATTAGTTAAATTCTTGGTTACTTAACTCCTATTGGCAGTAGCGATGACAACAGAATTGCTACTTTCTCATTGGTTAGCTTGTAATTGGTTGAATCCTCGGTTACCTAACTCCTATTGGCTGTCGCGATGAGAACAGAATTTATTGCTACTTTCTCATAGGTTAGTTTGTGATTGGCTGGATGTTGACTTCCATTGGCTGTTATTTTGATGACGAATATTAGAAAATCGGTATCATGTAAATTCAGGCACAAATTAGAGAATTTATCAATGGGGAAAATAGGCATCATTCGACAATCAAATGTTTAGGGGGAGGTTGTAATCTTATCTACACATCCCATCCTACATTAAATACAAATACTACTAGGGCTGTTTAACAGAGAGTTAATAGATTAAATTAATGGCTGTCAAATTTATCAATTCATTTCACTGAGATGATTTAAATTTTTTGGTTGCGCCTGTTGTTCTTCCTCAATCAATCTATAATATGCCGATTGTGTATCACTGAATGATTAAATAAGTCAATATTTAGATGAGATCAATATTGAAAACAATAATGCTCTATATTTACACATCGCAACTTTCTATAGTTGAAATTTGCTATCAATGATGCAAAATGTGGTTCAGTGTGGAGTAAATAAATAAACTCTTTCGCTACCGTACTCAAGATAACGTTGAGAGCGTATCAAAGTCTTGATTGTTTCTTACAGCCTAGATTTGCATGTTTTGCAATAGTTGTACTTTAATCACAATGGGTTACAAGATAAATTTATTGTTTTTAGAGATTTATGACTTATTTACTCTCTCAAATGCCACTTCATATACAATCCATTATAACGACCTTGTCTTCATGTTAATCTTTTCGGAACTTACCTCATGAAATTTAATTACTTTGATAACTCAAGAAACAATAATTAACCTAAAAACGATTCTTAATTCTCATCACTCATTTGATTGATAAATGATAAAAGTTCAAAAGCTAAATATAATTATTCAATTGACGTTCAATGAGACATGAAAGATGATTGATTTATTGAATTCAATTTGTCAGAAATTGATTTCGAATGTAATAGAGTTGGGATTATTCATTAATTCTGATGGAAATAGTGGCAAAGTAATCAAATAGTTTGACCTATGTGCGTCAGCTTACTTAGAAAACTATAAAATTGGAAATTTAATTCAATGTTCGATGTACTATAAACATTGTAGATGAAAATAACTTATTCAAAATGTCACATACAGTATGTTTTCTTTAATTTGTGATGCTTTTTTGTAAGAATTCTTCGTTGTAGGCAAAGCTTTATTACGAAAATCGGATAAAATTTGATAGAATTGAGCGCAATACCATTGAATTGTGTGATACCATTAATCTGTGATAGCAACAATTGAACAGATTAAACCTTCGTAAAGCATTGATCGAGGCAAGCATTCTTGTTCACAAAGAAAAAACAATTCACTAAACTTGATAGTTGTATTCAAATTCAATCTAGAATGTTTAATCAAATACTGGACTCACGAAATACCAAAGAACCTTTAAAATCACCAACATGCAGTTTTCATTCATAATCACTAACATTTTGCTCTAGAGAAAAACAATACTATTAATTCTTATGGGAGCTTTTACACATAGGCTAACGGAAGATGAGTGAATACTTCTGTGAAATCAAATGATACTCTTTTTCAGCAAAACACAGCAGAAAATGTATTAGGAAGCAGGGCTCTTCTTATAGTTATGAGGTTCAAAATTTTCCCAGCGTTTCAGAACAAACCTAGACTTTGATTACATTCTTTGATTATTTGATTCAGGCTGGAGATCAAGGCTTATTTTTCCAGTTACGCAAAAAACTATTGTACTTAATGATTATTTTTATTTGTAAAAATATTTCTTGTATTTGGCAATAAATTTATGATCCATTCATTTACCCCTCATCATTAATGTCATTACTCATTCACAAGCCCAGGTTTTATGTAGGCATTATCCTCAACAATAAAACATCATAGTGTTGACATATTGATTGGTAAAGAATCAAGAATCAAGATATAAGATTTTTTATAGGCTATTGAATCGGACAGAATCAAAACGAATTTGGTATTGCAACACCAGTCAGTCATCAGTCATCTTCTGCCTTGTTAATAACACATTGGAAAATAGTCCACAAACAAAACAATGCAGAAAACTTCAGAGTGTTCTCTCATTAAGTAATAAACTCGAATTGGCTACAAATTGAAAAAACAATTTCATGTCAAATTTTGTAAATGGTTGAGGCGCCATGACATTCCACTCGATCCAATCAAATTCATCACTTTTCAGAGGGTGAAGTAGCAATGAAGAGAGAAAGAGAAAAAGAGAGCGAATGGGAGCGAGAGAGGAAATGAGCGAGTGACGAGGGGATTCAGAAGAGCACGAGTATGATCAAGTACAGTAGTCTGAATTGATTAGTTCTCAGGCAAAATAGTAATTCCACTTCATCGAGCTTATTAAAACGAGTAAAGCTTCTGCTGCAAAATGACATTCTCAAGAATTTTCATCGCCTGATGTGCTCCTAGAATTGAATCGCAAATAAAATCATCAACAATGATGCTATGCAATTTGTACTGCGCATACTTTGTTCAAGGAATTGCATCTATTGAACGATGAAAAATAAATGCACCAGCTTGCAGTTGAATAAGATGATTTTTAAATGATTTGATCGAAATAGTATATAGTTCACTGTTAGTTATTGAAATGTTTCGAGAATGCGATTGTGAGTAATGAGAAATGAGAAATGATTGTGAGAATGAGGAATTGATAGTTTTGATAATGATAAAAGATATTTTGCAAAACTAGACGTTCGGTGGACTGTCATCCACAGTTTGGTTAACGGGTTAACGCTGCACCAAGTTCTGGTTTCTTGGACACTTTATTTATATTTTATTTACTTAATATTTTATTTCCCGTAATCCGTAATATTTCATTATAACACATGATACACACAGTTATACACAGGATGAAATCTAATTTATTGAATCTAATGAACCATTAGACCTATACAGATTTGATATAGATGTAAATAGTCCATTGGATTCAATAAAAGTACAAGAAACCGAATGTAAGTGGATTAAATTAGTTGATGAAATTCTAGATTTGTTCAATTGAGATGAAAGTGACCACAGAAAAATTCATGGCTTGAGATTGAGCTTTAAAGGACGACAGAATACATTTTACGCTCAGATATGAACAAGCTAGAACCACCTTGTGTGGGGGACTCTCTACTCTTGAGTTTAGACCCAAGTCATGTGGCAGATATTCTACACTGTCTTCAAGATGAGCTGTAAATGTGAATTCCCCGGGTCTTCTGCTAAGAATTGATAGATTCTCCAAGAAAGCCATTCCAAACTAATTCAACTGTGATTGTTTTATCGTATCATGCTCCAATGACAAAATAATAGAACTTTGCAGGAATAGGACCATTTTCTATCTGAAGAATATCAATAAATCCTGCTCGAGGGCTCATATCAGGCCTTTAATCCTTGGTTTGATGCAATCCTCGCGTAATTTGTTCCAGTTTAAAGTTTACAATTATTACTATAACCACTTTTCCAATCTATTTAGCCTGCAGTGTGCCCTCTTCCCTCTAACTCATTTTCAAAAGTGTCTTTTTAGGGGACAAGTAGCTTTGGCTGTGATTTTTCTACTTTTGCTTTTTTTAT
The DNA here is from genome assembly GCF_014356525.2 of Nilaparvata lugens. Classification (NCBI taxonomy): domain Eukaryota; kingdom Metazoa; phylum Arthropoda; class Insecta; order Hemiptera; family Delphacidae; genus Nilaparvata; species Nilaparvata lugens. The sequence continues at coordinate 49,981,027 of NC_052509.1, forward strand.
ACTTTTGTACACCTACAACTTTTTCTTTGAAAGCTTCAAGATGATCACAGCCTCTTTCATTTCCAATTCTTTAATCTGAATAGAAACGTGCCATACACTGGTCTCAGTCGATTTGGATACAATTAGAACAACTAGTCATAGATAAGTTTAGTTTTCTTGCGGCCGGCTTCATCATTATAACGAACTTCCAAACTAATTTCAACAGTGTTATCTTCAAACTTATACAATTTTACCCTATTAATACTCTGTAGAATTTTTAGATAGAGTCCAAACAATCGTCTATGTTAAGATCCACTTCAAGCTGCTTATCAATGCTTCTCATCAACCAATATGCTGACAGTTTGATGTGAGTCTCACTATAGGAGAATGGGTAGGATCTAATGGGATGTAATTACTGTAGCTTGAATGGTTGTAAAACTTTATTGTCATTGTTTAATACTGTGGGGAACTCTTGTTATCTTTATTATTTGAGCTCTCACATGAAAGTCCCGGGGTTTTTCAACTTTATCATGTTTGTGAATACGACTCATAACTGATCGTTAACTCTAATAATACATTATACCCGTTATTGATGACTATATGGATGTTATTTATCTAATATTCAGCTGGAAATAATGGAAGGATAGTTCGAAAGACTTTTAGTCGCTAATTCCTATTTCAGATAATATGATACATTATTGGTTGGGTAATTCCTACAATTATTAAATTATTATCTCAAATAACAATATTAAATTATCATTGAGAAGGGTAGAATGAAGTGAAAAAGGGTTGAATTTGACGAGTTCATTAAAAAATAAATTATTATGTTGAACATAGGAAATCGTGTACAATGTTAACTTTGAAAATGTAATTCAATTCGATTGGGTAAGAAAAACCATTATCACATTCGGATTATCGGATTATATTTTACTCAACAATGTTCCGCTTTAATGAGAACACGATAAAGCTCAATATTAAAGAGAAGGAGCTATAATAATAATTAAAAGTATTAATTATTGATAAAGAAAATGATTAAAAAGTACCCTTTTTCAAAACTTTTTTTAAATAATAACTTATATACAAGAAAAACTATTTCCGGCTTTCAAATCATTTTCAAGTTTTTTCCATTCAATTTGAACGAATTTTCAAAAATTCACTATCATTTTGAAAAATGCTTGAAAATGGCTTGATAGCCGAAACTAGGCCTAGTTGTTTTTTATATGAAGTGTTTTTTCATAATAATTTGTTATAATATGTAAAAAGTTTAAAAAAGGAGACTATGTAATTAATTCTATATAAATCAACAAATTGAGAAGCCCTATTAAAATACTTAATCAAAAGCATGTCTATTCCTATGAATCTATTGAAGCTGGTTATGAATAATTATTCAGAATCTGATAAATTCTTATCTGAATGGTATATCGTGGAGGGCGTGAGAAATGAAATGTAGCACAATAATTTGACTTGGCTTATACCACAGATTATACTATATTTGGATGAAAATTGCTAAGTATTGCAAACATAATTTGTTTCCCACAGTTTCCATTTCTCATTTATCCAACGACGTTGTTCGACTGAGAATTTTTTTCGTACTACATTATTAGTAATCGTTTTCTGACATTTACTTGAATCATAATTTGAGGAATACATTTGCGTTGAGCTTATTGAACCAACTAGTTGGATACATAGAAATACTTTCAAATGTTTATAGTTTCTTATCTCAATTTTTAACGCTATCAATATCACTCTAGTGAATGAATAAATTAAATGAAATTATGATTGAATTAATTAAATTAATAACCAATTTTATAATTAATTGATGTTAGTACGGTACTTGAATAATTACAAATCACAGATTTTGATAGAACTTATACGTTAGCTAAGATTCAGCTATCTCAAATCTTGTTGAAAGTAAGGTTTTGATGTATTCATTGAAATATAGTGGTACATTCTGATTGTGTATTCTAGCATTTTAAATTCCTACAAGCAATAAAAATAAACATAGCCTACTTGAAAGCAAATTTTGAGTCGCCGTTTTTGTCAATGTTTCTTACTAACTACAATCATATAGTAAAGATACTGTTTAGACTAGAAAGCTAGTATGTATTTTATCATGAATAAATTTATGAATTGATTCATTCATCTGCTTTCCTGCTCAGTTACGTGGAATTGAGTGAACTGATATAACAACTTTTAGCTAATGTATATGGATGTAGATACGGTAATTATGTTTAGAAGTTTGAATAAAGTAAAAGAAGAATGCAAGATGGTAAAAGTAACAAGAGAGGTTTTAGTCACCGGCAGATTAGATACTCGAATCCCAATCAAACGTTCTAACCAATTGCTCAAATACAGTATATCAGTTAGACCCGACAAATTGGTTAGACAAACAAATACTATATAGGGAAACAAACATTCCAGTTTTCATCACAGTCAACATAGATTCAATTGAGAATATGAATCACAATGAACAAACTGACGAAATGGATGAATTCCACAGATAAATTTAATAAATAATAATAATACTGGAATATTTTGAATGTAGAAACAATAACTCACCGATTAGGGTCTAAAAGGGTGGACAATATCGCCATGCTGAATAATCAGCCACTGTGTCTCAACCAACGCCAGTTCCAATCACCACTGAACTGAGTTTCTAGATAACAACTGCAAAATCAGACTTCAACCCTCTCGCTCGTTATCTCTGCACTGTACCTCACATAAACAAACTCAGTCTTACTGCCTAAAGTACGATCAACATAAGAATCGACACGGGTTTGCATAAGAAACAAGCTAAAATGCCCCAATGCGTGTCGCTTCTCAGAGCTGAACCTGAATTCACTCTTCACCGCAAGCTGGGAAGCGCATCTCTGAAAGTTTCGAGTCTCCAAAACTCTCCGAAGTTCATTGGTGATACGATAGTTGCCACTGCGTTGCATTGGGAGAGCTCTGTGTGGTAGCACTGTCATGTTGGGATGCATTTGTATGAGTGGCACAAATGATACGGGCCGATTGAGATTATGATACAGAGAGGTAGTGTGTTGCATGGATGATACGGAACGGTTAGGATTATTATTATACAGAGCTTGTCATTTCCATAGTGGTTATAATAATTGAAGACTTTTTTAATGACGGTGAACCCTAGGCTATCGAATGGATTTTAGATGGGTGGCGAATCATCGGGAAATCAGTCATTCAATTTCAATTCAATTCATTTTACCGTATTATTTTTTGTTACAGGCTATACAACAACAGTAAGCATTGCCAATAGCGTTGTAGATTAAATACATAACAATATCCATATGAAAACTTGGATTCAGCATAATAACGTTTTAAACATTGTCGAAATATAATTTAAAGTAAAGGTACTCATTATGATATTGTTGTGTAAACTTTAACAAGTTCGATAAACAATGAGCCTTTTTCATGTTAAGAAACCATTCGAATGCAGAGATCTCTCCTTTCTAGACCCAATACTCATCTTCCCAAATCATCTTGGTATTTTTAAATTATATAAGCCTCAAAAATGATAGAATTCTAGGAATAGTTGCAAAATTTGTTTGAGTAAGTTTGGTAATGAAAAAAAATTGAAATAAGGATAAAATTATTATTTTTATTTATCAGGAAATATCTTCTTTTTCAATAATTATGTCGTTGTAACCCCTCATAATCTAGTACAGTAGAATCCTTCTAGTCTATTATTTTCCTTTCTTTATTGATATTTTACTCCTATATCGATTAATATTATGTTATTTTATGATAAATATCATTATTCACTGCCGATCAATGTGTGATTAATGGTTCAAATTTGATCATGATCATATACTATGTGAGAGAAAATAATTTTAAATCGTAATATTATACAGAAATAATACACGATGTCTTAATCGTTTCAAACGAGCATCCTTTGATTTTTATGAGGAAAATAGTAGACTAGAAGGATTCTACTGTACTAGATTATAAGGGGTTACAACGACATAGTGATAATATATTATTATCTTATCATGGCGTCTAGAGATGTTGACTTCAATTTGAAACTACTTCAAATAATATTACGCAATAGAAAATTATACACTGGAGAAACCTCAAATTCAACGTTGGACAAATCTTTCCGAAGGGATATTTTTCCAGAATGATGATGTAGTGGAATATAAATCACTCTTCAATCACAAAATAGCATTGCGATGAAAGATTAAGGCAAAAGTTCCTTCTTTTCTTTAGAAAGTAATGAATGCAATCAATTACCCATAAAAAAGAGAAACAAATAAAAAAAACAAATGCATAAAGAATGGATAAAAATGAAGAATTTGGTGTTTGGATAGTTATCTAGATAAAAAAACCTAGTATTTTCCGTGAAAAGATCAGAAACCTATTTAAAAATGATTTATATATTTTTGTAATAAAGTATCTAGTAAGTAAAGTCTAAATAGTGAAAGCTACGCTCAGTTTTCCTCTTTTAGATTATGATATATCTATTATTATAGATCATTGTACGAATAATAATTGCATTGATAAATGAATAAATCAAAATAGATAATGGATTGAATTATGTATTAACTCATGAAAATTAATTGAATAATATCAAAACAAATATTTATGTACTGTACACTATTAAAACAAACTTCATGGAGAAGAATGCATGATACTATTCATGCTAAAATTCACAAGCATAATAGGACGGATAGCCTATTATTGATCACCGTAAAGGATAATGATGAAAAAATATATGAATTGTCTCTTCGTAATGCTTTTTCTCAGTTTGTTCCCAATCCTACGGTTAGGTACATTTCCATACATCTGAGGCTCTTGGAAATACAATGATGACAACTGATTGATGTGAATTCTATTTTCAAACAAAATTTTGTCTTTATGAGAGCGCATTGATAATATTATCAACATTACAAGATTACTAGGATAATTTGCCAGCTTTTATTAGCAATTCATCAGGGCAACATCAGTTTTTTCACTGTGCAGTACTACGACCCTTTTAGCTCTTTAGTCCATTAGAAAAGTTATTTTTTTCTGAAGCCATTCACTCTAATCAACAATACCTTGAAGAAATCGTCTGTATTGATAACCACTTCAAGCTTTTGGATTCCTTACAAATCAAAACAGTTTATTCATCGAGAATATAATTTATTACACAGACTGGTAATCAAAAAAAGAATAATACTAACATCAATGCCTCCCATATTATGAAAGAAGTATGGAAAGAATGCTGACAGTTTGAAATGAGAGTCTGGATACTTTCACTCAAGTTTTGGAAACAGCTGATAAATGGCAGGGGCGCCCATAGTGAGTACATCATTGAGCTTGAGGGGTTGGGCACCCCAAACTGTCGATGGAATACTCGAAAACAATCAACTCTGATCTGATACATGACGGACAACTGATCTCATCATGACTGCTTTATTAGGGAAAAAATAAAAATAACAAAAATATTGAGTAGAAAGTGAATAAGGTGAGGTAGGAGGAGGAAGAAGAAGAAACAGGAAAAAGAAGAAGTGGGGAAAAGAAGAAGAAGTGGGAAGAAGAAGATGAGCAGGCGGAGGAGGAGATGGAGAAATTGGAAGAATAAGAAATTAGCAGCTTTTCAATCTCAATAATACATGTCCCAAAGTAATACAGTCATAAAGTAAGGGATTATTTCGATTATCTCTGCTACGGTACTTCTATTTCTATAGAGGTTAGATTTCAACTAAATACAGTATAAAGTATACAACTGCTGTGTATAAATAGATCATTTGAATACTGTGCTTAGTCGATGACAAACAGTTAGTTCTAGCATTCACTGACAGGTAGCAGCAGCTACAGGTTTTCCTGCCACAGTATTAATACACCATTGTCTCCAGTCGAGTGTCAAGCGAGATTCACTTCAAACTGTTAGCATTAATGACATCACAGTATAAGCAGTCTGTTTCATTGGGAATTACGCTGAAAGATGAGTCAGAGCGTGGAAGTCTTATCATAAATCAATACTGGGAATAATAAAAGGATTGATCGCAATGGGTCAAGGATGCTTGATAAATGCTTATTAAATGCTCTATCCACATTGCATACTCACATTTCGCAGTATTTATAGTAAATAGATCAAAATTAATTAGATTGATATTTGAATGATTTATGAAGAATCATACCGAGAAATAGACAAGCTCTCTGTGAAAATTGAGGATTATTGTAGGAAGAGTCATGTAAAAATGTGTAAGATGCATTTTTTCAAAAACCAATAGGTTACTTTTTACAAAGTCTTGACTTGAAAATCCCCTATATTCTATGCTTCGTTTAGAAGAATTTCGCTGAATAGAATAATCACCCTTCTTTTCGCTGAATACAATAATCACCCTTCTGTCGGGAAACAGATATCCGTAATCCATGAATGAAGATCTTCAACCCTAAGAATTATGAGAACCATCCTCCTACAATTAATGTTCTTGGTTAGAGACTCAGAATCACAATGCACGGTATTCAGCTTGTTTACAGTAGTAACATTCCAAATTAATGTAAAAAATGACAAATTCCGTAATTCTCAAAGGCTTTCTCATTGTAATGTTATCATGAGGGGATGGGGGGAAGAAGGGTTTTGGAAAATTTCTTTTGTTGAAATTACAAAAATATATTGGGAATATCATAATTTACCTATCTATAGAAGAAAAAATAAACTGATTGCTCTGATTTTGACTTTGATCACTAATTTTTGTAATCAATATTATATCAAACTAATCAATGCATGATCAGCAAAATTCAGTCGTGATAGAGTAAAAAATAGACCAAACTTCACCGAACAGAATGAAAAGTCATTCATCCTATTTAATAAGAGGATCTTTCCAAGATATAAGTTGGATTTTTCTTCTCATACTTTTTCGATTCTCCTCTTCAGAACTCTCTGAAGGAAGGTCTTAAAGCCTCTCATTTCCTCATCATATTTGTATGATTGTAATAATATCATAGACGAATAATGTTGGTATATTTCATCTATGGTAATATGTACCCTATAGGGACTGTCAGCATAGGTTGTAAGGGGAAACATTGGAAGTTATTCATAAGGAATGCTGAGAGTTTGAAGTGAATCTCGCTAGTCGCTATTCAATCCTAGATGAATAAATAAAAAGATAAACATGCAGACTGCAGGACAACACTAGATATCAGAGAACTAGTTACTATAATCAAAAGCTTGGTTTCTGACAGTGAACAAGAAACATCTCTACACAAGGGCACAACCTTAAACAATCATCACGTATGAGTCATGTAATTTCACCACGAAACCAGTAATTCCCAGAGGCTACGGATATGGTGTCATTCAAACAATGTGACATGCACGAATTATCTGGAATTTTAAAGCGATTCTAGAACTTTGCGTGGGTGAAGACCGTGCGGATAGAAGTTAAGGTCTTCTAAGATAAATTTGGAGAACAGAGATGATAAAATTGGATTGGAGAGCGAATGGAAGCAAATCGTTTGAGGATCAGAGTACGTTGAAATTTGACGTTTTTAACATGAAAAAGTTTTATTTTGTTCATGAACCGGGATATTTCAGGTTTAGTCTTGTTCCTATACAAAACACATTATCGCAGAGTGTTCTATAAAATAGTAGAGTAAGCTTCGACTAAAGAGCATAAGAAGTTCAAATGAACGTTCAGTTTCTCTGAGCTTCGACTGATGATGTTGTTTCTAAAGAAGATCTTTTCTTATTAATGGAGAACCAGAAATCATACCTTAAGAAGGTACTCTTACTGTTAACTAAATACAAACAAAATACAATACATAGGCCTATGTTGTTTCTCAAATGACTGATTCAATTCCGATAAAGATAATTGGCAAATTATTTTTCATTGTAAATTCCTCAGTAATAAATTATTTTTAGTTATAATATACCGTACTGTTATAGTTATAAATAGTTCAGTTCTTTCTTTTACACAGTGCACAGATAGAAATATAGATAAACGTAAACTCATTAAGGCAGCCTTCAAGGATTATAGTGAAATTCACATAATAAGTCAGCACCTAATCAAAATTGATTTGCTCTATCCTTTTCTATCATTACGTAAAGCAGATAGCTCTATTAACTTCCAACCCCGCACCGTTGCCAAATAGTCATAGGTTAATAGACAATGAAGAAATATGATGACCTATTGGAATATTTCATCTCAATGGAAATCCATTATTTAGGCCTAAGTCATGAGAGTGAGAGATATATTTTTATCAATACAACGTATATTATACAATTTATCAATTTAATTAACAAAAATCAATAATCAACATTATGTGTCACATATATCGGAATGTGATGACTTATTATATATTTTGAGATATAATTGATTTTATCAATAATAGATAAGCATTTTAACAAGAATCATCAATTAATAATTTAGATCAGATATATCGGTATAACTGATGGAATCACATTTATTATCTACTATAGAAGGCGGTGGAAAAAGAATAGTAGCAACAACGACGTCCTATCATTTCCACTGACTTCATGTCGTGAATCTCACTATAGAGTACAAGTAGAATTTATGAGACTCTTGTGAGATAATTTTGGAGATTAAACTGTTTGGAGAAATAGAGTAAGCATTCAGGTTTGTTCAAGAACCAACCTAATCAAGAGCACTTTCACCGTGTACAAGTATAACAGAGCAATATAAATACAATATATTTATGTAAATAGTAATAAACATACATAGAAATGTAGGCCTACATAGTAATGGATTGTATTAGTATACGTACAAACGATGCAGGCCTAGCATTTAGCCTGGAACACAGACTCATATGACACCCTTGCTAAACATTTTGCAACAACAAAAAGCAACTCACGATTGTAGATCACGATCTCTGTCGCTTGCTGCTCTGTGGCACCCAAAGAATGTAATATTCTATACTCTATATTCTATAGAATGTTACATTCTATGTGACCCGACCGCAGTGTCAACTATAGGACTGAGGTTAATTTTAACCTGTCACTGTCAGCATTCTTATGAATAACAACTATGCTTCCCATCCAGCCAATGCTGCAAAATGAAGTGAATCTCATAGAACGATAAATGATACGTCTTTGCTAAAACACAATGTATAGATGCCAATCTACTAAATGATTAATCACTGTAGGTCGGTTTCTATGAAGCTTCAAGAACTTCGTGAGATGCTTTTGTTTGTTTTCTAGTTAGATGAATAATGATAATGATATATGATAAATAATGATACAAAGTGTAATGAGTACAAAGTAGGTATTACACTTGTCGTAGTCTTTTCTATTGCAGGGCAAGTAGGTATTACAGGTTAATACCAATAAGTCTATATGAGTGATTATGTATCAGACTTTTAGGTCTGTTGAGTGATTGTAGGTGCTGTATAAGTCGGTATTGGTAGGTAAGACTAGTAGGTATTAGTCTTGTGTGCTTCAGATTTTGAAATAGGGGTTTCACCAAAAATCCAAAAATGTTGAGCCCCCAATGGACTTGGACTTTGCCTAGTGGAATTTAATGAGAAGGAGTGTTGACTTTTTGGGTTTTGGGCCTCTTTTTCGGGCACATGGGGGGGGGGTTGTAACCTGAAAATCCCTCCCTTGAAATGAGGAAGACCATGTTTAGGTTTACTGTTTTACTGGAGTATTCTTGGAGTAATCTTTCAAAAATGAAAAATGAAAAACAACCGTTATTGAAGGTTCGATAATAGGAGCAAGACAGCAATAATAGAATACAATCATAGGATACAACACATTTTAGATTCAAAATCTTTCACTAAGAGAGCAATTAATTCATGAATTTCAGCGGAGATATTACTAGAATATTTTCCATGTCAGTAATAAAAATGTATATTATATTTTCACTAAAGAGATCCAATTGATTATTAAATATATCAAATGTATCCTAAGCTTGGTTGCGCCTATAATGGGATCCTCTTCAAGCTGTCAGCAGCATTCCTTATGAATAGCCTCATTGCTATTTCAATTCAAACAATGTTGACAAAATGAAGTGAATCTTATCATAGAACTCCAGTGAAGAAGCTAAAGGATATGGCGCGTGGCATGCTTACGAACGTCTATTTGAGTTGACTATTGAATCAGGCTAGTAAGAGTCCTTCCTTTGTTCCTCATGAATGAAAGGAAACATAGTCGATATTATTCTGAAAGCGTTTACTATGAATGACATTGCCGGCTGGAAATCAATCACCCACCAACGAAGAATTCAACACAATTAGAAGTTGACAAACATAACTCAAACAGTCAATTGTGTTTCTCTGATCACGATCTACGTTTTAATTCAGGTCAGCTTTGTTTATGTGATGATTGCCATGATAACGTTCTTACAAAGGTGTTTGGGAGAACTGAGATTGAAAAAATAATGCTGTTGTTTTTGTCATGTGGAGCCGTTCTGTGATTGGATCGATAGAGTGGCTGGTTATGATTTGGAATATAGGAGGTTGAGGTTCGTTATTGGTTAATACCTCGATGTCTAAGCAATTGGCCATAATAATGTTCGTTTTGAAAATGATTATGGATAATTGAACGAGCATAGCGGTTCCTACATTCGACTTGAGGCTCGAGTCGACAGTTTATGGGTTGTTTGACCGACGATAACTTCCGAATGCTTTCATCAATCAAGTTAAAATTGTCAACAAATAATATCCTTTGAACCATTATATAGATCGAGCTCGTTGACCAACGAAATTTACTCACTCCTTCGACCTTTTTGAGGATATAACATTGGATATACATACGAAGGAAAATTGCTGCTGCAATTTTAAATCACAAAACACGGATAATCCATCCTCTGGATTATTAATTGTCGAACTATTTCTCTTGACTTACCACTGCTTTCAACAACTGACAGAGCATCAACTGCATCTTGAGCGAGTTCTCCAGTCGGAGGGCTCACTAGTAATTGAAGGAGGAGCAGGAGGAAGAGAAGAAAAAGAATTAGGAGAAGAAGGAAGATGAGAGAAAGGAGGTAGAGGAGGAGAAGGAGGAGAAGAAGAAGGAGGAGAAGGAGGAAAAGGAGGCAAACAGGGAAAAGAAGAAGGAGGAGTAGGAGGAAGAAAAAGAAGACGATGATGATTGATGAAAATCGTCATTACATTGTAAGACCTGGACATTTTTTTAGATTGTTTTATATGGAAATAAGAATTTCATGCTCTTCCTGGTTGAAGATTTTACGGAATTTCTTCAGTGTAAACAATCAGTCACCAGTTGCCAAGAGTTTAACAGAGCGTGAAAGGGAAAGTGTTGCTATAGTTACAAGACAACAAAATTATTCACCTATTACGTACCTATTGTGAAAAAATCTCCATTGATCAATCACACTGTTGCACTACAGGACTACAGCCTACAGCTTCGATAAACAGCTCTTTCTTGACAGAAGCTAAATAAGAAAACTAGAATCTATTTTTGTAAATTCGTTCCTCATATTCTTTCATCACCCTATTCAAATCCCTACCTCTATAACAAAGTGTTATAATATGTACAAGTTGAACTTATAACTTACATTTTCACCTTTTATTAGCTGTTTAAAGAAAAAATAGAAAAAGCGGTTTTCACTTTGTTTGCTTCATACTCTCAGGTCTCTCGTTGTCTAAAAAAGCTGGATGGTTTGTTCTGTAGAAATCCCAATTATTGATAAATTTCATTTGCAAAATACAAACATTGAGAGAAAACGACTTGATTATTGACAAAACCGCTAGTTTATTGTAACATGAGACTCTAGTTTTGGTTGCTTCTCTCTAGTAAACCGGTCCAACAACAGAAGCTAGTATTTCAATTTGTTCAACAAAAAGCGATAATTTGTATGAAATAGTTTGAGACTTGGAGAAAATATCCGTGTTGCCAAATTGTGCGAAATTTCAATATCCTCATGCACGCCCATATGACAGGATATATTCAAATTGACAACTCTGCATCGACTGTGTTCTCGAATTGAATACATCCTGTCATAAGGGCTTGAATGAAAAGATTGAAATTTCGCACAATTTGGAAACACGAATATTTTCTCCAAGTCTCAAATAATTTTATATAGTCTACAGGCTAGAAGTTTTAACAGTATCAAGTCGTTTACATTCAATATGGATATATGGGATACCACAACATCACCTTCACAACAACACCTCAGAAAGTTAAATTCACAAATCTTGGATGAATGAATGAATCAATCAATCAATCAATCAATCAGTCAATCAATAAAAGAATGACTTGAATGACTCACGTTGGTGCCTTGTCCAGAATCCGTCTAATCGCAGAATAGTTCTGAGCGGCAGGAATCTTGAGCAGTTGGATACAGAGCTCCGGTTCCCACTCGGAATGGTGATCGGGCAGCCGCAGGTGCACCGGCTGGTGGCTCTCCGTTGCCTTGGTTACCGCTTTCCGCCATAACTCCTTCGCACTGTGCTTATGTCTCTTGGCTACCTAGTAAACAGAGGAAACGGACAACAATAGTGATTTATTCGATCATTCACAATGAATTAAAGATATAGGGACAGTTTGTATCTCTTGGCAACCTAGTAAACAAAAGAGACTGTCAATAATAGTAATTTATTCAATCATTCACAATAAAATAAAGATATAGGAACAGCTTGTGTCTCTTGGCTACCTAGTAAACAAAAGAAACAACTTTTTGTGTAGTTGAGAAGTTTATATTTTGGTAATTATTCATATTGAATGAAAAAGACTAAGAAATTGTCAAAAAAGTGTTTATCAGAGATTGACAATGGTGTAATAACCGAAACCGGCCTTTCTAGCTATCAATGAATCAGTGGTTTTTTGACAATTTCTTAGTCTTTTTCATTCAAAAGAAACAACGGTTATAATGATAGTAATTTATTTAACCATTCACAATAAATTAAACAACTTTCAGACATAGAAGTACAGATGTGGTCTAATAAGAAGATCCCTGGTTTTTGTGAGGAGACAGGCGGAAGTTGGAATAGGCCAACAGTGCACATATATTAGAAATAGTAAGGACAACGTCTTGGAGATCACGTGAAATATTCCAAAAATTATTAGAATACTACTCTTAGCTAGTCAACACGTCCACTAGCATAATGTAAATGCGGCATAAGAGCAAACTAGACTGATTGAAAAGTTAGCCTCACATTGGAAATAGTCTAGATTGGTCGCAAAGTCTAGAAGAAAACGCAAACAGCAAACATTGTTTTTCCTTTCGGCAGACAAAAAGTAATAATTATCCTACTCTCACAGAGACCAATCCTCGAACTTGCCCCAGTTTTAGTTGAACATGACTCTAAATTTTGTCGCTCATTATAATCAGTTCACTCTACTATGCAACAACAAAGCTTAGTTAATGAACTCAAATTTCCAGCCAACTATTGCCTTACCATGCATGGCATACCGGAATGAGTTCCAGATATAGTTATATATACTGTACATTCTGATGTATGGATATATAGGAGTACCGTATATAGTTATACTGACCATTAATGTGGACTATACAGTTATAAAATACTGTACAGTCTGATATGTTGTATACTGGATAGAGCAAACAATATACTGATATACAATATAATAACTGCTATATATGAGTACGTATATAGTAATATTGAATATTAGTGTATTGTTCTGCGTTGTATATCAGTACTTCGTATATATAGTTATTCTGAACACTAAAATGTGTTCTGTGATGTATATGAATGGCGTATCTATAGTAATACTGAACATTGCAATATGTTCGTTGTTGTATATGATTGCCGAATATAGTAATACTGAACAGTGTTCCGAGTTGTATATTTGAGTACCGTAAATATAGCTATACTGAGCCGAGTTGTAATGTGTTACTGTGTCGTACAGTGGGGCTTGTTTAGACATCTACTGAAATGTTATTTGAACCAGACCTGACTGCGTTATGACCCCGTGTGTCATTTGCCGACTATTTTCGTTTGCCTGCAATTAACATTCTATTTACTCTTCAAATAACAGCGACCGACTTTCGGCTTTTGGAGATACATACTGTACTGTATGTGAAAGGGGTGTGCTCATAAATGCGACCTTCTGCAAATTTATTTTCGAGACATGTCAGAGTTGAGGGTGTGGACAATAGCCAACAATCTATCTATATACATGTACAAAGTAGGCTGCAGTAGCCTATATGATATATCTAGGGATGAAATTAATTTTTCACATTTTTGAAGAATATTGATTTAAAGTATATTTTGTGTCTCTACTTCTGTTATAAAGCCTTTTCGTTCCAATTTCTAGTTATTTTAAGGATTTTTTTAAACAGCTCTCACCAGCGGGCAAAGAGTTATATTTTTGCTGGTGATGCCTAGAAATTTTTTAATTACTTTTCTTCTCTCATGTATATGCATGTATGTGAAATGGTATTATGAACTTTTTATTTTTATTTTTGCTCGTGTTTGTATGTGTATGAGTAAATTATTGTTTGTTTTCTTTTTGGAAATAAATTAATTTGATTTGAAATTGAACTACCTCTGATTTAACGCAAAATCAGACCTACATCCATGATTTTAACGCAAAAATTCAATAGATGTCAAATCTGCCAATAAAATTAATATTAATACAAAACAAAATTATTCAGTTTTGAGTAGGCCTTGTATGTGAGTTTTTCTAGAGATAGTTAACTCCTATTTATGGGATCGAGGGACTTTTCATCATTTTACTGGACTTTTACATAGCTCTCTCCTTCTACCTCTCATTCTCTTCCAACTTTCCTTCTGTACTCTTTTCGTTTTGAAGTTTCCCTCTTTTTCTCCTATTGTTATCACCTTCGTTTTGAAGTTTTTCCTCGGTTATTCGTTTCTTGATAAGATGATATCCTGATTATAAGACAGTAGAAGGAGACTTCATTGATCATAATAGTCGATTAATTGTAATCGAACTAGCGAGCGTGTTCCTATTATTGATGACTAGAGGCTCAAATCATCGTCCGTTTGTGAGTTTGTATGTTGGACGATTACTTTCGATTGCTTTTATCAATCAACTTGAAATTTGAAACATGATATTTGGACTATTATACAGATTGAGTTCGTTGTTCAACGAAATTGACTTACTCCTTCGTCCTTTTTGACAATATAACTATAGGATGACAGTATGAAGGTGCATAGGAATTGTTTTTAGTTATTTATCATTATAAATGACAAATTATATGTCAGATGGATTATTAATTGCATGCAATCAATAATTCAATGCAAGTTGAACTACATGTATTTCTTTCGACTTTCCTCTGCTTTCAATGGAACGGCTGACAGAATATCAGCGGCATTTTGAGCGAGTTCTCCAGCCCCTGGGTCTCACTTGTATTCAATTCTATATATTAGACAAAGTGAACAAATAGGTTGGATTTGCGACATTATATAGAGACTGCAATAGTATAGAAAGATCATAGGTTAGATCATCTATTATTATACTAGATACTTAACTTAATCCTGTTATCATATAAACGCCATCTGACTACAGATTTAAACTGAAATATCCTCGGGATAAGAGAAGTACCTTCAAATAGAGTTCTAACTCATGATGTAGAAGTGGGTCGACCTTTTTTGACCTCTATTTACTTGATAATACGAGTAGAGTCTCAACCAGTGAGTATAGAACTGCAGTATACTTATATCTTTAAAGGTACTATACCGTTCGTATAGCTCCAGTATTAGGCTATATCCAAATAGTATAGTTATAGAGTATACCTTCTATACTCACTGTTCTCAACAGGCAAATACGCTAGCTACCTTCAAATATGACTTATGATATGCAGAATAGCCTGTATGATGCAGGTATGATTTAAGAGTGACAGAATAATAATTGAGATTGCTCTTTACGCTGTGGCCCGTTCAGAGAATAACATTGATTCTTATGGGAGTGTTCACACACTGGAAATGTGTAAACACTCCCATGACAACTAAAGCTGTTATTTTTTTGCTCGGTAGACTCTGTGTATGGTAATTTATTTTGCCACCTTGATAATATTCGACAAATTTATTCTCCCTCATGACCTATTTATTTCTGCTATCTTACAGGTACGGTATCCAAGTCCCAAGTACCCCTATACTATGAAGAAACAGTCAATCTATCTTTCATTTCAAGCTCTTTCCATTTATTCTACACATTTCAATATGTTATAGTCATATAGTTTGATATTTGAAAAAATCAGTTGGAAAATAATTAATCACAATAATTATTCATTACGAAATCTACCGAATCTTATATTACTGTACTTGTATAATGTGATTTATAAAGTAATATAAATAAACATATTTATGATAAACCTTGTTGATAATTTTTATTCAATCTATCCATCAAAGAAAAATGAATTATCAGAGACAATCAACACTACTTTATGGTGGCAGAATAAAGGAAACAAAAAAATGGATCATAAGTTGAATAGACTATATTCTGTATAGAACAATAAAGGAATATTCTCCAATATCCGAAGTTCAAGTGATTATATATTAAATCTGACACAGATATTCAACCAAAGATATATAGAAAAAATGAGGATAGAGATAGTTCAAATACCTTTTTGATTATTTTTCATATTTCAAAGTGGGTGTAATCTTATAACTAGCATTACTTACAATAATAAGTTTCGACACTATCTTCAGAAAAACAAAATAATATTGACTTTTATAAACAGTTTTTCGATTATTTTAGTCTTTCATAGAAACATTTGTTCAATAACAAATTTGTTTATTCAACACAAAATTATCTATCGTTATGAGACAAAGAGCCTCCTGAAGCCTGTCAGAAATATGTTAGGTAATGCTACACATACAGTGATCAAACCATATTATATTAATCATGTTATCAAATCTTTGTGAAAGTGAGTAAGGTACAGTTTAAACTTGTAGGTCTGAGACCAGTATGGAATTTCACATAATATACTCTGCTTATCTATTTCTGAATAAATGTCTCCATTAGGTTCCTAAATTGACAATTCCTTATCTAGCTTTCTATCTACTCCTTATTCATAAATTCCTCATTCATAATGAATCAGCAAATTCGCAGAATTTCCGATCGAAGGAAGAATATTAATTTCAAGGACTCATTAACGGTGATAATTTGTAAGATAGAACTGAAAACAATTAAAGTTCTATAATACTTGGACCAATTGACCCAGATTAATACTCAAACCATATTTTTGCAACTGAGGACTCTTTTAATTACAGGTACAACATATAATAGCTGTATTGTAGCCAACCAAACGATCTATACTTTTAATAGGTAGTATTTTATTATATTCTCAGTGGTGATAAGTTACGATGAATCTAAATGCATGTTCATTTATTGATACTTTACATACAGTATCAAATGTATCAATTCTTAATTTATTATTGATTTGAAAAAATAAATTGATAATATTTCATTTGAATTTTCATCGTTGATTTCCTACGAAGAAGTACGAAAATAATTTCAAAAGAATAAATTTTTATCAAGAATCTCTTACAAATAACAAAAAAAACTTGCTTTTAATTTAAAAAAAAAAATTCATCAGTGATCTGTTGAATAACATTTTTTAAATATTGCATGATATTTTATCAAAATCTAATACTCACATCACCCATTTGATGTTGGACAGCAGCGTCGATTAGCATCGGTTAATAAAGAATGAAGCGTGTTAATTGCACCACTCAATCATCAACACTGACACTTTCACATGAACCAATTTTCAACCACAACACGATACTCTGATATTTGTCACACTACACTCACTAAATAAAACTATAAAATACTCAACTGTGTGTGTTGATATATTATTTTTTCAATACTTATTTGACAGATAGGTGTGTATTTTTGGATGATTTATGTTTCATTGAACAGTCTACGATGTCTTAAAACTATAAAATTATCTCCAAAACTATAAAAACAAAATAGGCTTGATGTGTCAATCTTGTGCGGTTTATCGATTTTAACAGAACTTCTTCAACACCCCAAATTTGAGATAGAAATTTACGCCTTCAGTAAAATTCACTCCGTCAGCATTAATTTAATGGGAAGCGTTCATGTTATCTATGAGGAATGCTGACAGATCAGTTAAAATCACCCACACATTAATTTATGACCGACTGTTGATAACACCAATAAAAGAGCACTCAAGTTGTTTCATAAACACGCTGCTGTTGAAATATGGAGTAGGCCTACATAATGAAAAATTGTAGTCTTTTTTACAAGGTTTTCACGGCATCACATAGAATTATTATGAATGTTTCTCTGACGAAAAATATAGAGTACGGTATGTGTTTGTTTGGAGTGGAAAATGTCAACACACTGTAAAGAAGTTTTTTATACGGGAAACAAAATAGTTAGTTCCGGATGTTGAAATTGAACTCGTAGTAACTATAACTAACCATCTTATCAACTGGCAAACTATAACTCAACACAGCACTGTTGTTTTGAAGGGTATTGCATATTTTAATGTTTTAAAGTTGAATAGTTTGTGTAGAGTAACAAGTGGTGAGACGTTAGGAACAAAATTGTTGTTTCTGGAATTTAGACTGAATCACGTAGTGAAGTAACTTTAACCGACTAAGCACAGTGAACCAAGTAAAACTGACTAACTTATAAACTATTGGAACGTGAACACTGTTAACTGTTACAAGATAGAGGAGCCGGGTGTAGAGTACACTGAAAGCCGAGTGAAGGCAGGTCGTTTTGGTAGAGAGAAATGGTGCGGTGAGAGAGAGTGAGTGGGGAGGATAAGAGAGAGACAGAGGAGTGTGAGTGTGTGTACATGGGATAGAGGGAGAGTGAGTGTGGAGGGGGTGGTGAGTGAGGGAGAAGGAGGAAGCAGAAAGAAGGAAGAAAGTGATGTGAAGAGTATTGGAGCAAGTAAGTTACTAGGAAGTTGGTGTTTAGTGAGGAAATAGCATGAAGAGAGAGGAACTTACAGGAATGATGGATAAGAACAAGAAAAGTAGACACGGGTAAAAGAAAAAATAGGAAGGAGCAAAGAAGAAGAGAATATTAGGATTGAATAATGAATGTGAGAAAGAAGAGGATTTAGAAGGAGGATAATAATAAAATAATAGAAATGAAGAGAGCAGAACAAGAGAAAGAAGAGAACTTGAACTTTGAAGATAACTTTTGGAAGTGAGGGAGAGGAGATTGAATAAAGAGGAGAAGTGGAAGGAGGAGAAGAAGTAGGAGGAGAAGGAAAAAGAGAAAAAGGAGAAGGAGGAAAAGGATTTGATGGATATGGAAATGGAGGAGAAAGGGACAGAAGAAGGATGATGATGATGAGGAGAAAATTAAAAAGAAGAAGAAGAGGAGGAAAATGAAGGAGAAGTTTTAGTGAAATAGGCAGAGGGAAAAGAAAAAGACAACTTATACGATGATGAAGAGGTAAAGAATTTATTGGAGAGAGAAAAAATCATCATAAATGAGAAGCTGAATGTGATCCATATGGCGGGTCGGCAAGAAATATACGAATAATACGAGGAGGAGTTGTGAAGAAGAAACTAAAAGAAACAGAATATAAAGAGAAGGAGTTTATATAGAAGAAACAGGGCGTAGAAAAAAATGACTAAAAAGATAATGAATCACTTTGGATGACCGAAGAACGACCAACATTTCAAGTTAGAATGGGCCCAACTCTAAAATGTTCACTCCAAGAGATGACTAATACACTAATACTCTGATAAGCCAACAAAATGGAGCAATATAACGGCTTGATTCTAAAGGACAGGTACCCTAGCTCTTCAACTTCAAACATTCAAGAATTGTCCTATTGCAACTTCAACTCCAGAAAACTCAACTTCAGCCATAAGTCTCAATATAGCATGAGTATTTGCAGTAATAGGTACAGTAGAATAATTCTTGGAATCTCTAATGCAATATAGTATTATTATATTTTTTATAGTTAATAAAGATTCAATATCATATATTATTTTAATGCAATCCATAAATAGTATAGTTGTATACTTTGTATGAAAAAAACATTATTATACATCGTATTAGAAATTCCAAACAAAAGAATTTACTGTATCGAAATTATTATTCATTATGATGGTAAATTTTAATAAAATTTGGGAAGCATACAAAGATCCTCCAAAAGATTTAAAACACAGGAACTACCGGTATGATAAGATTTTCTTCAAACTATCAGTATACTAGTTGAATTAAAAGCATTGATATTGATGTGTTCTTATAAGGAATGCTTACAGTTTTTTCAAGTGTATTTTACTATCAAGTTATAAGTATCAGAGAAAAAGGAATATAAATAATTGAATTTTAAAAAAGAAATACAGGTAGATATTTTTCTCACCTCTTTTGATGATACAACTTTGAAATAATAGTTCCTTATAAGTAAGCCAAACTCAACGATCTTCCAGAACCATTTATTTACTGTAGATGTGAATTTTGAATCTTGAATGTAGAATGCATGAAAAGGTATGATGTACACTGGATTCACAGATTTCTGAAAAGTAATGTCATTTTGTTCAAATTGAGAGAATAAATTTAGGTAGGTACGATTTAGGAGTGTAACAATCCATTTTCTTGGTATATGAAAATAGGTACGATTTATTTAGGTACGATTTATTAAGCAAGAAGGGTTTTCAATTGATAATTAAAATGACAATAGTCTAGAATACATACCGTATTATGCTAATAAATAAAATAGGCTAGAGTATAGACAGCTTACTTAAAAATATTACAATCATAGTTTTATTGATCAAAAATCAAAATATCAGATTTAGGAATCGATTTATAACGATAACGTTGTAACTACTTCTCAATTACTTTTTTTAGTATTCGGTAATATTTTAATAAAATTTGGGAAGCATACAAAGATCCTCCAAAAGATTTAAAACACAGGAACTACCGGTATGATAAGATTTTCTTCAAACTATCAGTATACTAGTTGAATTAAAAGCATTGATATTGATGTGTTCTTATAAGGAATGCTTACAGTTTTTTCAAGTGTATTTTACTATCAAGTTATAAGTATCAGAGAAAAGGAATATAAATAATTGAATTTTAAAAAAGAAATACAGGTAGATATTTTTCTCACCTCTTTTGATGATACAACTTTGAAATAATAGTTCCTTATAAGTAAGCCAAACTCAACGATCTTCCAGAACCAGTTATTTACTGTAGATGTGAATTTTGAATCTTGAATGTAGAATGCATGAAAAGGTATGATGTATACTGGATTCACAGATTTCTGAAAAGTAACGTCATTTTGTTCAAATTGAGAAAAGAAATTTAGGTTGGTACGATTCAGGAGTGTAACAATCCATTTTATTGGTGTATGAAAATAGGTCCACAAGGTGGTTCCTCTATTGATTTATTTAGGTACGATTTATTAAGCAAGAAGGGTTTTCAATTGATAATTAAAATGACAATAGTCTGGAATACATACCGTATTATGCTAATAAATAAAATAGGCTAGAGTATAGATAGCTTACTTGAAAATATTACAATCGTAATTTTATAGATCAAAAATCAAAATATTAGATTTAGGAATCAATTTATAACGATAACGTTATAACTACTTTTCAATTACTATTTTAGTATACGGTAATATTTTATTGAAAGAAATATAACGCATCCAATCTTGCATTACCTATATTTGCGTGTTTGAATGCTGTAACCTGTTACTAAAATATAACTTACATACACTTCTTTTTTTATACAGTATTACTTCTTACTGTAGTAGGCCTAACTATGCGGTTTGATTGTGAATAACAAATTCAATAATACCTATTATATTATTGATCAATCATTTCTATTAGCTATTCAAATTTGTGATTTTATTAATAATGAATGACATGAATGTAATTCTATCGAAGTGTAGTATTTAAAATAGGTTAGTTCATTTTATGGTTCCTTGCTCTATAAAGAAAATCCATTCAAAAATTACGCCAAGCAAAATACATAGTAAATTCTTATCAATTCAGCTGATAAAAATATTTTTTCCAAAATTGCACTTTGAAAAATTTACTACCGTACCTATGGAAAATAGTTACTGAGGTAATCCTTTGTTGATTATGTATATTATGCTTTTGTAAATAAACTTAAAATAAATAATGATGATAATACTATAATATTTTGCCACCACCTCAATTACATTTCCGAAATCCTTAAATAACGAGGAATCACTCTTTCTTATAAGTTTATAACCAATAATATATTCTTATTGATGAAATTATTTATCAAATTGACTCTTACCTTCAAAAGTTTCTCCAAAAGCTGTTGCTTCCAATGAAAAATGATAGAAACCAAATGAACAACTGTAGTGAATAGTAGAAAGTGGTTAAATTGATCATCAGTGATTCCCAACACAACATGTTCTTCTGTTGAAAGCGTTTTGTTGCAAAGACAATGGAACATCAAACGTCTTATCATTGTTTTGAATCAGATTACAACAAACCGAGATTAGAATAAAACACTTTTAAACCCCGAAGAGGGTGATAATTTAAGAAGAAACGTGAATGACCCGATCATTTTTTCATGAAACTAATTCTAAAACTGAATGAAATGGTGGGAATGAGCACGTAAAACGTTGAATAATTTGGTTAGGTTTTTTGTACAGTCTTGTTATCAAGTGTGAATTTTGATGGGTAATAAAAGGTTGAAGTAATAAAAATTTGATCAAAGATGATTGATTAGCTGCTTTGATATTGCAGCTGATTTATCAGGTTGGCTATTTGTAACATACATAATATAGGCTATAATGTGTACTTTTATCTTCTATTCAGAGATAAATTGAAATTTTACTATTAAAAAATAGAAAAACTAAAACTGACTCGAATCCAAAGAATAGAATAAAATAAAGAGAAAATTCGACTGAGTCACTGTCGAAGTTGTAGAACCGTTCCATAATAAAAAATAAAAACACACATATATTGTCAAGTTCTACACAATTTGTACCAAATAAAACTGTGTAGAATTTGACAACATAATATGTGTGTTTTTTCATTTTAAAATAAAGAGACCTAAAAAGTAAAAACCTTGTGAACATGGCTAATTAGCAAAACAGTCCTTGGTCATTAATAAACTTTTGCAATACGGTAATAATGACATACACTGTAGACCTTATACAGGACCAAGTATTAATGTATTTCAAACCAAAACAAAGATTATTTGACAAAATAATATGTAGGCTATGTGAAGGTTTCATGTTTTAGTTCAAAAAGCTACTTTACTTTAGTTGGTAAAAACCGACATAACGGTACCTAATTTTAATAATTATTATAGGATTTTAAGTCAGTACTTACAAGAAATATTGTGCTTAAATCTATTATTCCATTGAAATTGATTAATTTATTCAGATACATACAAATGTGAGGTCAATATGATATACATATTAGAGACCAAAAGGTGAAACCGAAAAATTATTCACTTCCGACACCTCAAGATAAGAATTTATTTTTTTATTTTATAGAAAGAATAAGATTTAAAAATTAAAATATTTGTTGTTGATTATATATTTTTGTAATTGACTATTTTTGTAAAATAACTAAATAAATAAAAAGCACAACAATTTATCGTCGCCCACAAGCATGAGTATTAGTGTAGTACGGTAATTGTCTCATCTCTTTTTAGACAACTTTTTTAAAACTATATACATACACGTTATTTATTATTTAGTAAAAAAGTTGTCATCCAAGAGATATCTAATATTTTATTGAGTCGCAGAAGTAGTAAAGTTAGATAGGTACCATATTTGACTATTTACTAATTATTTTTAACATTGTGAAAATATCAATATTACCAGAAACCATAACTGTCTGAGTTGTGTAATCTCCTGCTTTCAATCCATCATGCTTTACAAGCTATCAACTGTCAGCATTGGTTCAATTTCAAGCTTTTTTGATATGTTTTATGGGGAACTCCGATAGTTTGACGTAAATCCCACTACATACATCTCACATTATGCTCTCAATCATCTCTCAAGCATCAAGCTTTAGTTTATTCTTTTTCTGGTCGTTGAAAATGACTAATATCTAATAGCAGATTACAGTAAACGACACATCATTACAAGTGATGTAAGCCAGATATTCCTTCTGAGAATGACCGATTCAAGTCACTCTTATTTAGAGAAAGATAGAGGGAGAGAGAGTGCGAGAGAGTGAGCGTGCGATTGACTGACAGAGAGAGAGAGAGTGTGAGAGTGAGGGCCAAAAGAGGTGTGTTGGAGGAATAGGAGGGGTATTTGTGAAGCCCAACTGCAACTTACATTACGATATTGGCTTGGTTTGAAACATATACATATATATATGTATAGGCCTATAGTGATATTTCACTTCAAACTGTCAGCTTACCTAAATCAGTAACATCAATATTTCGATGCTGAATGTTTGATGCTGAATTTGCCCATAGTTCAACATATTTAGAATCATATTATAAAGTAAAAATATTTAAATTTAGGCTACTCATTAACTTTCTCCGTTAGGACTACTCTTCAATAGAAGTAATAAAAATAGAAATTTTACTTCATGTTCGGCTTTTGATATCCGAAACATGTTGTGAATAAACAATTTTTAAAAGGGTAGTTTGATTTTTATTTCTATTCAAATCTTCTCCTTTGCCGAAAACCATTTCCTATTTTAGATGAGCGACTTGTACATGCCGTAAATTATTTGATTGCACTACATAAAAATATAGTAGCCTGACTGGTACATTTCTTTTTGTATCCACTAGGTATTGATAAACATTATAGTATAGTTCTATAACTATACTATATACGGTAGGTACCATTATTATTAAATAGTATAGTTCTATAACTATGTAGGTTATATTTTATTTTTTTATTTTTTCTCTGTCATGTAACCCATATCAGATGCATTTATTAAACTTGAAAACATCATTTACAATATGGAAAAAAGTCCTTTACATACTTGGATTAATTTCCTTAAACTATTGTGCAGCATCCCACTATAGAGTCGATGTGTTGGCCGTTGGGATGCATTTAGTCTTTTTTTTAGAATTTAGACTAAATACATCCCGACACATAGACTGTATGCTATGGGATGCTACAAAATAGTTTAAGGAAATTAATCCAAGTACCGTATCTAAAGGACTTTTCCCATATTGTAAATGCTTTTTTCATGTTTTATAAATACCTCTGACATGGGTTGCATGACAGAGAAAATAAATATATATATATAAATTTATAGTAGCATTCATCTGTTAAGTGATGCTGTAGTATATAATATCTTCCATGTTAAATAAAACAACTTGAAATTGTCACAGGTACCCATCTAATTAAGTTACTAGTGACCCCCTGGGTTGTAGAAATCGCTCATGAACTGTTGATTTCGATAGTACATACATGATTGGATTTAAGCTACTATATGAAAAATAACATACAGTTCGATATAAGCTCAGCCTTGGTTGGGTGGGTGATACGATGATGTCATACAGTGAGATCCACTTCGAACTGTCAGCATTGGTTGAATGAGAGGCTATGGTGATATTTATAAGGAATGCTGACAATTTTTAAATCAATGATTCTTTTAATAGCAGGCACGCAAGCAGTTTATCTTTAGTTATGAGCCCACAGAGGAATGTTAGTTAATATGTCCAGCCGAGGCTCGTGGGAGACTGTCCAGAGACAAACCAGTTCACTTCATATACAGTACAGTAACTATAATATATATGTATAGAGACAATCTGCTATATGACATCATAGGGATTAGTTGATGAAAGTCTGTTTTTAGATTCAACCTTATTTACCTATTCAACCTGTTTACCTTATAAAAATTAATGTTGAATTAGCTGGTTGTATACCACTTAATAAAACTACAAAAGTTGTATAAAATAACTTTATATGTAGTAGGCCTATCGGAGACAAATTATTGCTACACAAGGTGGGCGTTATTCGATTGATCGAATATTATAGTAAACGCTATTTTAAACGGTATCTTTAATCCATGGTAGTATGCATATGATAAGTAAAACATTTTAAAATGGAAGGATGTATGAAGATTGTTCTATTTTGACGTAATACGTGTAGTCACTAAACGTTTCTACTTGAAACGTTTGTCATTTTGATACTTTTGATTATTAAACTAACATTTTAGGATACATTAATACATTTTTGCTGAAATTAAAAAAATTGATCTTCTGTTATAGTGAAGGTGATGCTGTGGAAGATATCTTAATAAAACGACTAGAAATTGTTTCAAACACCAATCAATTTACATTTTAAAAAATCTGGTGTGGTACACTCACACAACTTTCCTTGTTCATTGAACTGTAAGCCCCATTCTTGAACGAGAATAATTTAGGGGAATAACATAATGAAGATTGGCGGCAACATATTTGAAACTACGATCAGACTTCTGTATTTATGTGTATATAAAATAATTGTTTTCAGAGTACTTTTTCCTTTGTGTAAATATTGTGAAATCGATGATTTTTTCAAAAGTCATCAGAACAGCTGTTCTACAGATGAAATATCTCGACTATGTGTTTTTTTTTATGAACTGCTCTACTTACACCTACCTCATGCACGAGAAGGAGGTTACAAAGTCCATTTCTCAAGGATGTGGTGGACCTCCCACTAGTTTCCCAGACAGGAGACTCATGCCAGTTGATAGAGCTAATAAATAACTTACAGGGTAAGAATTTGAAAAAAAATCGGTCAAGTCATTTTTGAGAAAATAGTGAAAAAACAAGGTTTTTTAGTAATTATCCGCCACTTTTCTCAACAATATTACGGAGCTCCTGCAATTTTCACAGAAATGAGACTCATGTCAGTTGATAGGGCTTATAAATAGCTATCCATGGTATGAATTCTAAGAAAATCGTTTGAGCCGTTTTCGAGAAAACCATGAAAAACATGTTTTTTTAGTAATTATCCGCCATTTTGAATTGAATTTTATTGAATTTCTTATTGTCAGATCCTCATGGTATAAGGACCTTAAGTTTAAAATTTCAAGTCAATCGGTTAATTATGAATGGAGTTATGGTGTTCACAGACATACACACACAGACCAATACCTTAAATTCATGTTTTTGGACTCAGGGGACCTTGAAACGTATAGAAAACTTGAAATTAGGGTACCTTAATTTTTTTGGAAAGCAATACTTTCCTTAGCTATGGTAATAGGGCAAGGAAAGTAAAAATTGATTCACTACTTTCTAGAAGGCCTAAAATATAGATAGGCCTTATAATGATGAAAATTATATCATACTGATGAAAATGGTGTGGTAACCGAAATCAGTGTCTCAATCATTCAATAGATAAACAATTAATTTCACGTATGCACTCGTGAATGTATAAATTGTGCTCTGCGCGATTAAATACACTACAATAAATTTTACGATTTACTATTACAGTGGAATCTCGATAATATAGTATTATTTTCTGAATTTATTTGAAACGTCCATAATATAGTGGAACATTGATATAATACACCCCGATTTAGTGCAGACCTTATAATAGTACATTTTTGAGGGTCGCTTGAGGTGTACTAGATCAAGGTATCCACTGTAGTCGATTTTTTGAATAGGAACGGTTCTTCGACCAACGCTTATTCAATTGTTAGGAAAGAGCAAAACGTTGCAATAGGTTTTTTATCTGTTATGAGGTGGAATACAGGAAAAAAATGCTTAACTTTGATGCAGAAATTTTTTTGGTGAGGGTTTTTCTTAAAATAACTAACAATTATATTTCTAGTGATCTTAATATATGATTTTTCACATGTCAGGATTTATTTAAATAGGTGGTATAGCCCATTTACCACCATGCATGAGCTGCCGGTCAATAAAGGTAGCACCCTACATAGAAAGTACACCTAAAGAGACACAATAGAACCTTACAAACACAGCATAACCACACTGATCTCACTTGTTAATCTTTTGTGCTGCAAAGGGCACATCGGCGATATGTCGTCTTTCAAGCTTATAGTACCACGTTAGCCCAAAGGTTTTTCTCTATATTAGTTTTTTTTTTCTAGTGTATACCTCAAATTTCAAACTGTATCCGTTTTGTGCATCCAGATTTTTTAGCCCCTTTTTATAGACTTGTCCTTAATGTATTGCTTGAGGAAACCTATGAACTTTATCATTGCCTCATCAACAGCCATTACTTTGCCAGGATGATAAGCTTTTTTGAATGTCTCAGACAATAAGTTCAAAAATGGTCTTACTTACAATTTATCAGCAAATCCTCTTTGTGGTATCACTGCATCATTATTCAGATGGATATTACTAAGAAGCCATCCAAGTCTATTTACCGTCATCAAGCGCAATAATGAAGATACGAATTCGTAAAAAGGCATTTTTAATGTCATCAATATTTCATACATTTGTTTACAAAAATACAAAAAATACAAGTATTCTTATAGTTTGGTTCTTGCTGTAAATAGAATCATATATGAAATTTTCAATTTCTTAATTCTTTCCTTACATTTGTTTACAATAATAGTCTTATAGCTTATGTCAGTCCAATAGTCTAAATCTAAATAATTAGAAGTATAGGTCTAATGAGACAACATAAACGTTAAATAACAATGAAATGAATAACTTGCAAAAATAAATACTGAATCAAAATTCTAATACTGATTAGAACAAAATCAGAAAGTATCGAAAGCACAAGGTATAGTGAATCTCATTTTAAACTGTAGCATTGCTTTTGAATAATACTTAAGCTTAAAGTGAACCTCACTACAATATAAATTCATTACATCACATTGTTAACAAATAAAGTCGAACATAAAATAATACAAAAGATATAAGTCTTAATACGAGAAAAAAATTAGCATTTTAGTACAAGATTAGAGTTTGTTATGCAATAAGTACATGGTTCCAATGGCAAATACAATACAAAATATATTTTACGGAATATAGAATGTAATTCACTCCATTACTCTAAGAGGATCTTTTTATCCTCATTATCCTAGATTCAAACAAAAAATTTATCAGTGTTCAACAATTTTCCATGATCAATTTTACAGTTCAATTTAAACATAAAGTAGGCTACATTTATTTGAAAAGCAAGTTTAAAACTTCAGTACAGCTAGAGTATAAAAGCATTTTGTTTTTATAAAAAAATACAAATTGAAAAATGAAGTCGAGTATTTGAAATGTAAAAAATATAAAATGATTATTACTATGACTTGGTGCATAAGTCACACTCATTCACATCCTGAAGAGTAACAAAAACCAATAATATTACAAAATAGTACAAAAATTACCCAATTTCAGTCATAATTGTAGGCTAACAATTATTGTTACTCGAAAAATTCAATTTGAACTTCTCGTAATATGTCGAATACAAAATATAGTTGGATACAATTTCAAAATAAGTCTAAAAAACATAATATTATAGAGCAATATAATATAGTGCAACATGTTCTTCATCATATCATGTGACAACTTAATCAATAATAGTTGAAAAGCTTGCACTCTTTCTCAATTCGCCGTTGCACAAAATATTAGCAAATTCTAACCTGAATTAGAGATGTACCTAACTTGAATATTGTACCGTACAATATAAACAGTCATTTAATCTGAATTATACAACACATAGCTTCACCTATCATCAATACTATAATGAGATTCACCAAACTGTCAGTATTCCTCATAAATAACAACAATGATTCCCATTCGAACAATGCTGAACGTTTCAAGTGAATCTCACTACAGAATATAGAAAGGTTAAATTTCTAGGTAAACAGAATAAGTCTGTATCTCTAAATACTAATCAACACCAGTCTCGAACACAACGTAGACTACTCAATCAATTACCGTAATTAATAAATTATTGATTATTTAATTTAATCAAACAAGGCTAGCAGGCGAAGTGAGAACCTCATTCAGGAATTCCGAAGTATTATGAATAGAATTGTCAGTTGTATCCGTATCAGATGGATGGAAAGCCTGGAATCTCTGTCGTAAAACTTTTGAGAGAATGTCGGAAGGATCGAGAACTTTGGGAGTTTTCTCAGGATTACAGCCGCCTGGTGACCTGGAAAAATAAAAAAATAATATATAGGAAAATGCTATAAATTAATAATAGCATATAAATTTATAGAGAATTACCTAATTTATTACCCAAATACTACTAAATTTTTCACAAATATTGTATCGATTTTCAAAGTTTATTCAAGTCGTCATACGTTGTTGTCTCATCACAGCGAACTGGACAATTTTTGAGTTTAGGTATTTGTATCTCCAATTTTTGTTTTTTTCTTCGCTGTTCTAATTGAGGTTACATTATTTTTCTATCATTATAATTTAAAATTTTCTAGTGGTTTATTTATTGTTATTGGTTGTTTATTTTATGTTAAAAGTCTGTCGCTGATGATGAACATGATGTGTATGTGAATGATAAACATGCATGTTCTACCGTTATTGGCCAGCCTTAGCTAATTGAGCTTTGATTGATAAATTATAGATTAATGACTTTTAATTACACTTTACAATAAAAGTCATTACCATATAAATATTGCGTAGGCAATAAAAATTGCGTAGATTTTAAAACATAGTTTTTTCATGCATTTCAGTAAATTGGATTTTGCCAACTGATGAACAAAGATGCAGCATAAATTTTGAATGTTACTTACTATTATAGGAACTTTTCGAATTAATATTTATTCAGAATACTTCTTAAAAAATTGGGAAGGCATAGTCATTGTGGTGGGTCAATACCTCTTAAAGGTATTTGATATCAACAAGGAAGGCTTGCATGACGGTTGCGCTATTTGGCAAAACGGATGTTTGCATTTACTATAGTGCGATTCCCATTATAAAGTAATCACCTTATTTATATAAGTTTGCCATCCTTGTCTGTCATTAGACAAAACGGGTAGCTTTATCCTTTTCCAACTCCGCACCAGTAAAATTCTTGGTAATAGAAGTTTACACCGTTGCCAAATCATTTGTACAAATATAATGAACTACCAAAACATTTCATCTCGATTATGAAAATTGATTACCTATTAAATCATGAGAAATAGCTATTTATATATTAAGAGCGTAATGCGCGACTTTATCGCTCGCGCAAAACAGTTATCACACGACGCAAAGCGGAGCGTGATAATTTTGCAAGAGCGATAAAGAAGCATTACGCGCGAATTACATACAAAATTTTTTCTACAACTGCCCAAACCTGTTAATTACTTATATCGGCGGAGTTACAATTACCGACTTTTTAGGTTAAGATCTGACCTTTTGGCGAGCTGCTTACCATCAGCTGATTGGCGAGCGTAAAGAAACTCTTCTGCGCATGCGCGAATGATTTGCGAGCGTGAAGAAAATTTACTGCGCATGCGCGGATGGTTAGCGAGCGAAAATGTAGATTCTCCTCAGAAATAAGCTGTTTTACGAGGAGAATTGAGTATGTAAATTCTTTTTTTACGCGCAGTTGTAGAAAAAAAAAATTTATGGCAATTAAAATACACCGTAATTGATTATAATTTACAAGAATCGGCAAGCAATATTATATCAGATGATGGTTTCATTATTTCATCCAATATTTGATTGCATGTTAGTGTTGGAATGACAAAATAGTGTATTTCTTTACATTTATCGGGATGATTTGAATCATAGCTGTCTAGTGTAGTAGTTGCAAATATCAACTTTTCAATTTTTAGATAAGTGGTTGGATTGGAAATACGGAACTTGGCAACTTTGTCGTCCTATCATTTCCACTGACTTTATAACGTGAATCTCACTACAGTCTCAACTTGATCGTAGAGGGTGATGCCCAATTTGTTTTGCTGAAGGGAATAATAATTATTACTGAATAAAAAAAAATTACTGTAAAAGGCCTTAGGCCCGATTGCACAAAAGCCGGTTGAATTTTAACCATGATTAATTTCACGAGAGCCAATCAGAGATGGTTTTTTCGAAAAAAAGGCATTTCTGATTGCCGTGAAATTGATCACAATTAAAATTCAACCGGCTTTTGTGCAACCGGCAATATGAGAGCTGCAATTACCTCTTGACATGCCTCAAAGTGGGTCTCTCAGTTGACAGCTGATGAAGCACATCTCCCAACATGGCGGCCGGCGTCTTCTTATCATCTTGCGCTGCTGTTTCCATCTCGGTGCACTCTCTGGCTACCCGTCGGAGTTTTCCTCTGGCCAGGTTCACCGGAGTGGTGTCCAAAGCTGGTGGCGGAGGTAGCGGGGGAGGGGTGGGTGGACGTTCAGAGGGGACCGAATGGGTATTTTCAGGAGGGGCTGAAGGGGTATTTACAGGCGAGGGGGTGAGAAGCGGCTGATTGCCTAACCACACACTCACCATACTGCCGTAATCTAAAAAAAAACAGACATTGATGATATTTTTTAACCAAAGATTAATAAGGTGTTTATAACAGATCAATGTCGATAGAATATCAAAGAATGTATGATTGTACTATCTATTCCACTTTATTTAGTAGCTGAGACTGGTTTAAAGTATTTTAGTTTATTATTTCAGCATTATTGGACTATATTTTCAGATGATTTAAGCGGTCCCTAGACGGTCAATATTATTGTACAATAAAGGTAGTACCTACATAATAATCACATCGGGCCACAGTGTCTATGACGTGTTTATCTAGTAGTATGGCCTAATGTTATAAATATGTGCTGATATTTAACAATAATATTGAGTGTCTAGTGTCCTATATAGATAGCATTATTTATTGAATACGTTTTGATATTGTTTGACTTTTCCATAATATTGAAAACACTAATTGTATTGTCCATTTAACTTCATTTAGCAAATTCATTTTGTCTGTGACAGATGATTTTTTAGAAGCCTTCTGATCCAACAGTACACCTGAATCATATTTCGTATTTACAACTTATCAAATTATGCGATCATAGCTTGATTTGACCATGAATTAATTTAAGCTTTCATTAAATATGAGGACCTCTAGGCACTACCTCCGTAAACAAAGCCATAATGCATTCTGTTGACGTCAGCACAGGTAAGGGCTCCTACACCAATAAAAAATTGTTGATTTATGCTGATCTATATAAGCTAATGTTTTTATTGGTGTAGGAGCCCTACCTGTGCTGACATCACCAGAAACCACTATGGCTTTGTTTACGGAGGTAGTGCCTTGGGCCCTCATATTTAATGAAAGTTTAACCTAAGCTTAAATTAATTCATGGTCAAATCAAGCTATGATCACATTCATTATTATGTGTTACATTTAGATCCTGAAATGTGATAGTTGTAAATATGAAATATGATTCTGGTGTACTGTTGGAGCAGAAGGATCTGAAAAATCATCTGTCACAGACAAAATAAAGTTGAATGGACTATACAGACTTTACCATCAATCACCTGTCATGCATTATGGCTTTGTTTACGGAGGTAGTGCCCAAGGGCTTGAGACGCCATCTACACTAAACGTTAAACAAGGATTACATATAGGTATTGTCGCATTTATTATGATGTTTTACATTCCGAGTATGAACCAACAGCTGTTCCACATCCTTTGAACTGAGATGAACTTAAACGGTAAACAGGAAACATTCACAAATAAAATATTTTTTCTTCAATATTCTTCAAGAAAAATTAGTTGTACTTTGTAAACACATCAATTGAATGTATAAAACGAGTAAGAACTTTATTTTTACTACTTGAACTTGAATGAAAAGGACTTTAGTAGAATATTAATTAGTAGATATTCTAACTTAACTAGAACTTGAAAAAATACTGACCTGACGTAGGCATTGTTTCGAGTATTTGCGCCACCTGGTGCTTCAAGTCTGTCAACTCTTTTTCCAAATTACGTATTTTCAAACGATGGTTCTCTGGTGTACTGCTCATAATTTGAGGCGTTAGTCCTTGCAGCTGGGCGAAAGACCTTGGACAAAATCATTAATCAACATTGTAAATAATTTATTTCTCAATGAGTATTTCTCTATTTCTCAACTCAATACAGAAAGATACATAGTATGTGCAAATTTAATGATTTAATTCATCAATTAATTTTACTTTGATAGGTCAGCCAACTCTATTAATCTCATAACTCAATAATCAAGTTTTTCTGAATAATGACTGAAAAAAAATTAATTGTCAACCACTGTTTACTGTAATTATTTCAATACATATTTTTCTATACATAACACACGTACATAATCTATCGCTCAATCCGGCTCGATTATTTCATGTCGTTTAATTAAAAATAATAAGGATAAAGAGATTTCATTTTAAATCTTCTTGGAAAAAATTTAGTAGACTCTGATTCAAAGGATCAATAGTCTTATCTATATAGTGTAAATTATTTTTCCGTTTTTCTTGACAGTATTAGGGCCGGTTTCTAGGACATCTAGGACACTTATTAAATCTATATTGTATAATTGTCAAAGCAAGGTCAAAGTTGAATTAATAGCTGTTATTAAAGTTGAAAAAGAGAAATATATTGAATGTGTGATAGTTACAAGCAAAGAGATGATTGCTCCTTATGCATCTCAGGCAGGTAATCGTCCTCATAGAACGAGCCATATTGGGTGGCATCGAATAGAATGGAGTCAGAAGGGATGTTGATGTAAACCCTTGGCGCCGGTGGAAGGGGAAGCCAGCTGCCAATCCTTCGCACAAGGCTACGTGATCGTCCCTTCGGATGAGTTAAATAACAAAAACTCTGAAACAATTTTTGAAATACCTATGGTTAAAACTCGGAATACAATTTACACTATAAACAGAGATATTGTGGCATTTTGCAAAGTGGAATAGAAGCGATATTGTCAATGCCAAATATTTTATTCAAGCCAAACTCAAGTTTCAATGCACTAAGGCATCACAATGGATGGCTTAAATACTCATCACCTTCACTCAAACAAATTATGTGGCATTGACAATATCGCTTTTATTTCACCTTACTCTTAATGCTTTTAAAACTCTCAAGAGGTAGAAACTCTATGGAAAAACTATGAATACGTTTATAAAATATGGACTATTGAGTTTAAAAACGTCAAAATCTCATGCGCTATCAATGTTTAATGTAATTTGTAATTGTAAATCACTACAGTTTTTCACATGAACTGTTCTTCTGTTATATCTTCAAAAAGAACTAAGAAGTGAGACAATTCAGTTGGCCAAAAAATCTATAGGCTAATCTAAATGTTAAAAATTTGTACACAATGTGATAAATAAATAAATAATGGTTCAAAAAGTGTGTATTGGAAATTTGAAGTTGATTAATGAGAGCAATCAAAAGCAATAGTCAAAATATACATAGCCACAAACGTTCGACATGCATAGCCAAAAACGTTTAACTAGAGCCTATAGTAAAGTGTAGGAGCTTGCTACAATTATTGTTCATTTGCAAAGAGCAACAATTGATATTGATTGAGCCATCAAAAGTTTAAATATGATTAATTAACTACGGAAACAGAGTTGAATTTGAAAAATGGACTTTTTACTTGTGTAATCTTCACCAGCAGCCAAGGCTGCGGGAATCGGTTTTTCATCTTCTCTTTAGTAGGGGCGTTCAATCTTTATTTAAAGTCTCCTGTAGGTGTGTTCCTCCAAAAATTCATTTAAACGGTAGTAAGGTCTCATGCTCAGGCATCGTTTCAGGTAAAAAGCTTTAGTATTTTGAATAGTTTTTAGGCCTGTTGGCAGCTAGTTATAATCCAGTATAAATTGGAGACCTCCTGTATTCCTGATGTTCAGTTCTATGTTGTGTTTATTCCTAGTGTTGCAACTGTGTTGATATTATGATCTGAGTAGGTATTTAAATTGGTATCTCCATCTGCATGAAATCAGAGCAAACAATAGTCACAAGAGCGGTCTCTTTGTCAGATATATTCAGCATTTTCTGATTATGTAGAATTTTTGTGACGGTTTCTTACAAGGCATCCAAGAAAGCTACACTAAATAAAAACAAAGCGTAATCATGCTTCAATAAAAAGTGGAACGAATAGTTTCTTTACAAGAAAAATATTATTCATTAGTGTGAAATTGTCAGTTTTTAGCTCAATTCGTTATTTATATAATATATTTTTATTTTATGATTATTACAACTATGTTTTATAACTATCCGGTTAAATTATTTTGAGGTTAGTTTATCATAAACTTACTTGGCCAATGAATTCTACTGCTCCTCTCAGCAAGCCTAAAAGTCTATAATGATAGTCTCCAGTTTCCATTCTACTTTACGGAATGATCATAGTTCATGAATTAATAAGTAATTAATATAAAACAATAATAATAACAAAGTAAAAAAGTTGTTTGAGACACGCTGACGAAACGACGCAAGGCGCAAGACGCCAAATCTGTTTACTAGCGCAGGCGCATTACAATGCCATGTTTTTTAAGAGAAAATGTCTTGTTTTGTCAATTAATTACTAGAAGCTCTCAATTATTTAGAAACAATGTATAAGAAAGTAAGATTCGATGATTATTTGTTTCTCCTATTCATATAATACAATGTGAATTATATTATTCATTCACGGCCATTGCAAGTCATATGTTTAGAAGGCATTGGCATGTCGTCGTTACTGGCACATGGAATCTTTCTGAAATAAAAATAGTTGAGGTTAACTTTATTGTTTTTGTATTCCATAATACTTTGAGATATCCCTGAATATTTTGATCATGGATGTTTCATCTAAAGTTTCCAAAGCTAAAAAAACAAAAGATAAACAACTTATCAAGAGGAGGAAGCTTGCAGAGGAAATTGAAAGGTATCAATGATAAATTTCATAGGTTTTGTTACTGTAGTCTGTAACTTAGGTTTTGGCTTTTAGAGCATTAATTTTGATAATATTTTAATGTTTTGATAATTTTAAATAATAAAGACAAATGAAAAAAAAGTAGAAATAATCGTACATATGAATGAATACGGTATAATCGTTATATGTTACCGTTAATTTGTAAATTACAAGTCTCTTTTTACTCATCTATTTCTTTTACCATGACGAACTGCATGTAATAATCTCTTCTTACATTAAACCTTCACTTACCATTTGCTTGCAGAATTACTGATTCATGCATGTCAACATCGCCACGTCTTCAAATATATAGTTATACCTATATACCCTTAGTTGTCACTTCAAGTCGTTGTCTTTACTTAAAACCCTGTTGACCTAAAATTCCAATATTTGTTTTTGCGTCTGCAGTCTGTGTAAATAGATAGAGAAAATAATGAAACAATGACATGCTTATTCGAAACTAGGCTACCTGAAACAACACTACTGTCAACAAGTTTTTGTGAATCAATTTTAATCAAATTGAATTGATTTGAATTTATACTTACTTTGTTTTCAGATTGGAAGATATTGTCTTCGGAGATACTTCAAAGGTTATTGGCGAGAAAAAATCCACAAAAAAGAATAAAAGAAAATTATCTTGTGCTCTATACGATGAAGAGTCCTCAGATGAAGACAACGATAAAAATTCCTGTGTTGAAGATAATAAAAAAGTGGATAAACCTAAGAAAACCCCAGCCTGGGAAGATGACGATGATGATGAGAGGTAATTAGTTTATTGACAATAACTTTTAGTCTTATTCGTCATACAATTCTATAAATATCAAGCTAAAATTATCAAATTCATGAATTGCTCTGGCGGACGGGACGATCCCCACCAGCAAAAACACCATATGAATTTATCTTATGTCTTATCATTTCTTTTTTTTACAAATATTTCTCGTTCAAATTTTAAATGGTAGGGAAGAAAAATGATAAACCTTGAGCTTCTTCTTAACCAAATTTAGATAAAATTTTCGAAATAAGGTCGTTTTACTCTTACACATGAAGGGGTTAGAATACAAGGGGTCCAAGTTACATATTGTTAGTTTCGAGAAAATTGAGTCTAAAGTTTACCTACATTAATTCATCTCTCATTCATGAAATGAATATAGAAATGATATTCACCTATTCAGTATACTTTTACCAAATCAAACGTACAGTTTCATGACAAGACTTTATCTCAAATTCTTTCCTTTCTCAGTTATCAGCTAAATAGTGATAAGAAGTATCACTTCTACTCCTTGTTTACCAAACAAAACTCTATTGCCTAGCTACACATAAATCTATCAGATTTACCAGCAATGATTAATGACCTTATTGCAATATTATCCAATTTGCTAATTGGTTCTTGTGACATGACTTAATCAAGGTTAAATTTAATTTGAAGGATACAAGCAACCGTTGCTCAATAAACAAGGGATTCAAGTCACTTGGACCCCTTTTTTAATCGAATAAACAGCTGTTTGGAAATGTAGTTGAAAAATTTCGCACCAGATGTCAGCACTGATAAGACTTACGCTTATACCTCTTGTATACTAGATTTTTACCACTTTCAGCTATCGATTAATTTACTGTAGCTAACTCAAAAAAATGAAAAATGTCACTTGGACCTCTTGTATTCTGACCCCCTTACATGGAATAGACCTAATGAAAGTATTTTTATTATTTTCTTCTCAGCTCTCACACATAACATGAAATTATCAATGTTTGTGTTTTTAGTATTTATAATAGCTCACTATTGTTTTCTCTGATTTGATGTACAAAAATTGAATAACTGTTTTATTGACTGGTGGGGGGGGGGAGGGAATTGACGCCCTTAGTGTAATTATTCACTTTCTACGCAGTTATATAAAAGCATAGTTTGCAGATATATAAATGCATAGTTTGATTTGAATGGATTTTGAATATTACATGGTGATGGATGTTTGTGTTTTTCAGCATACAAGCTGCCCTTAAAGCTCAAAACCGAGGCAAAATCGAACACCCTGGGGCACCGACTGATGCCTACACTAGTATGCTCAAAAGAAAGTTCGAATCTATCAATGGAGTTCCGAAATGGGCGGAACTCAATAGAAAGACTATCGCTAACAGTGATGACAGTGAAGAAGATGAAGATGATAGTCTATTACAGGTGAGTAATACCATACAGAAAAAAATCATGAGAAAGTATCTCATGTTAAAGGGTGCTCAAGTTCCAAATTTCACTGTTTCACCAAGCCAATAATCCACACAGTTCTTTCTCGTAAAACTATGTGGCTCTGGTAGTCTATCATACGCTCATACGCTCTCACCCGGCCAAGACGGTCTTAATCAACAATAATCAACTTGGCTTGATTGCTGTTTCCAAACTGGTAGTACAAAAACCTTAACTGTAATGGCAGTCTTCACACTTAACGACTGTCGACTCATAGAATTATCATCTGATTGGCTAATTCTCACCAACATCTAATTCTAAGCCAATCATAGGGCCGACAATCGGTAAGTGTGAAAACGGCCAATAATGTTCCTCTTTTTGAATACTGAATACAGTTACTAAATTCTAAAATAAGTTTCTAAATTAAGTCCTCATCAAATTTAGCTATAGACTGACCAACGCCTAACTGAAATCTCTGTGGTGAGATTCACTTTTAACTATCAGGATTTTTTAGTTTAATGAGAAGCATTAGTGTTATGTCAGTGGAGAAAACCACGAGGATAATTTATTACAGTGAGCTTTATTATTCGAAAAGTTTCTAAAATAGACTGACAAACGTAGAGCCGAAGCGCCAAAAGTGAGTTTCACTTCAAACCATCAGCATTGTGAGAATGGGAACCATTTATACGTACAAGAAATACTGACTTTTATCTCACTACTTATAAAATAATGTTAAACTTCATTCTATACATCCTGTAAGATGTGTAAATAATTCAATTATAATTTATACTTGATTATTGCTTTGAGTTATACTCGTATTATTAATTCAACTTGTTACAGAGATGTGGCAATTTGATACAAAAAAGTAAAACACTGGACAAAGAGAAGATACTATTTAAGCTGGTGAAAAGTTTGAACGTTACAACAGAAACAGAGGGCCCCGTGTTGAAAGCCGTTGAATTTCATCCAACATCCAGCATAGGCCTGGTGGCTGGATTCTCGGGAATTGCATCCTTATTCGAGGTAAGCAAATTCTATTTCAACATTCTTGCTGTTGCTAATATTTCATTTATTATACAATGCTTGCTTTTCAGAAAGTCATCCTGTAGCAGGTTATGGAATTGAACACTGTTATAGGTGGTTCAGTAACGACACGAACCAATCTTAAAATCATTACTTTTTCAATTGGTCATGAGAAGATCTGCTAATGAAGTGGACGTCAGGCTGGATGTCCTGCTCCTAGTGCAAATCAGATGGCGCGAGAAACAGACCGCTTGCATAGTACAATATTAGTACATATACAGGCTTGCATAATACAGGTATTAGAGGTGGCTATGAGTACTCAATTGCCCCTTTATGCCACTAAAATTTCAACCTTTTTCTAGTTTGTGAACCATCCATATAAAAGATGTTGTAGAATTGCTAATGGCGAGATTCGACCCCCAACTGCTCCATCATTCAATTGATCGCCTGATCCAATAAATTGATTTGAAATTCACGATTTTAAAAATTCTATTGGCAGGTAGATGGTAAAGTGAACGCCAAACTGCAAAGTGTACAGTTCACAAAGTTCTGCATTGACTGCGCCAAATTCACCGCTGATGGAAACCGGTTCATTGTTGGCTCGAAGTTTCATCGGCATTTCTTCTATCACGATTTGCTGGCCGACAAAACGACAAAAGTGGTTGTGCATAAACAAACCGATTTAACGAATATGAAGGTGAGTCATTATCTGCTCTATTTATTTATAGAGTTTGTTGAATTCATTATTATATTCATATTGTGGAACTTTTCCATAATTAATTAAGATAGTGTACACGTATTGTATTGTCAATTTTATTCCAATAATTACGGTATTGTACTTGTAGGAATGCAGTTTCATGTTGAAACAAACAAATATTATTTATTCAATCATTCAGATCATGTTTGAAGAAATTTAATTGTTATATTATTATGCTATGAAATAACCTGAATGTCTTTGTAGATGAAGAAGTCTATAGTGAGATTTACTTTATTAAGTTATTGGAAATTATAGGAAGACATAGTTGCCAAGTTTCTTTTTCCACTGCCGTCCATATTAGATAGCTGTGATTCAATTCATCCCGTAAAATGTGACCTAATATTAATAGTTGATTCTTGTTAATAATTATCTATTATATCTCAGGAGAATAATAAATCTTTTCACGATTAAATAATAGACTCTCTCAATTGAGATAAAATATTCGGGTAGTTCAATTTAATTCTTTATAGCCTACAAACAACTTTGCAACGGTGAGGCGTCGTAAAAAGGACATAACTATCTTCTTTGTCCAATGATGAACTGTCATCAATCTATACAAATAACATTGATGATTCCCATTCAACCAATGCTGTCAGTTCTTAGTGAATCCTACTATAGCATATCATGGGAATTTGGGTCAATAAATTACAATCAAGATTCTATTATGAAACTTATAAACCTATTTAGCGATAGTACTCTTATTCTCTTATATGTTTTTCATTCTATCACCAAAAATCAAGAGTCTTCAAGTTCTTTGAATTAAGAGAATTTAAGTTGATATTAATATGATACAGTAGTAATATCCTGAGCTCAAGCTTAAGGCTTCTCTGGAAGGGCCTGTATCATCATTTTTTTATATAGTATAAATATAAATTTCATTCCAATATGTTGTTTCAATTATTGAGTACCGTAAGTTATCATTCAATTTGGGTATCTACTAAAGAATTACCTCAATTATTGCACATTAAATAAGTTTTTCAAGTTTATGTTGTCGATCTCGAGATCTACTTTATAAACCTGAATTACTGCTCAGCAATAGAATATGTTTCTCAATTTGAATCTTACTTAATGTCTAGTATGTTTCGTAACATTATGTTTAATATTCTGAAACTAATTTATTTGTCTGTTATGTTGCAGAAATTCGAAGTATCGCCTGATGGCAAGCTGTTAGCAGTGTGTGGTCGCTTCGGAAATATTTATCTGCTGAGTGCTACAACTTATGAATGGATCGATACGCTCACTATGAATGCAAACGTTGAAGCCGTCTGCTTCAGTAGTG
The DNA here is from genome assembly GCF_014356525.2 of Nilaparvata lugens. Lineage (NCBI taxonomy): Eukaryota > Metazoa > Arthropoda > Insecta > Hemiptera > Delphacidae > Nilaparvata > Nilaparvata lugens. Next base: position 50,022,805 of record NC_052509.1, read on the forward strand.
ACGGATCAAATCTCTACTCAGTTGGAGGTAATTCTCTCTTCTCAAGTTCTGTCAAATTAGTAGATAATGTTGATAACAATTGAAATATTTTATTAATATAATAATAAATAATTACTAGTACTTTTTACTTTCCTTGTCCTATTGCCATAGGTAAGGAAAGTATTGCTTTCCAAAAAAATTAAGGTACCCTAATTTCAAGTTTTCTATACGTTTGAGAATGAGCCTTACAGTTCAATGAGCAAGGAAAGTTGTGTGAGTGAACCACACCAGATTTTTTTTATAGTATTCCAGACACGACTAGCTTCGGGCGATTCTCATAATTATCAAGATGAATATTGATGAAAATTAAGTACTGCCTCGTGCCTCCTTGGATGAAAATTACTAAAATACTCGTATCATATTACTGATAGTCAATTTTAACCTTACAGTTGTGTTGTGGTACTTTTCCATAATGAAAACACAATTTCAAATTTGTGTTTTCATAATAGTCAATTTATTAATTCCAGTTATTCATCCATTTATTTACTCTTTTGCTATTCAATAAAACTGTACTTAAAATTTGTAAATCACACACAATCAAGCTGACCATGTCTTCAAGTGAGATTCACTTCAAATTGTCAACATTCCTTACAAATAACATAAATGCCTACCATTTAACTAATGTTGACAGTTTGATGTGAACCTCTATTGCTGTTTTCAAATACTTGGATGTTAGTGCATAAAACGTTTCTTAAGTAATGTGTTACAAATAGAAAATATGGATTTTAGATAACTGGTTTGATTTGAGCTAATTTGAAGTAATGAATGGATAGATAATAGAGGTTCAACTAATGTTGACAGTTTGAAGCGAACCTCTCTATTGCTGTTTTCAAATACATGGATGTTAGTTCATAAAAAGTTTCTTTAAGTAATGTGTTACAAATAGAAAATACGGATTTGAGATAACTGGTTTGATTTGAGTTAATTTGAAGTAATGAATGGATAGATAATAGAGGTATGATTTAGGCCGGTTGCAGACGAACCACTATCGCATGTGGGATGTGGCAGCTACTATTTTCCTTCTGTGGTACCACAAACGCAGCGCATTATAATGCATTGGCAGGCATGGCAGTGGCACTGATACTTCCACATGGCGTTGCGCGCTGTGGTAACGATTATTTCTCTTGCGATTGTGGTTACCACTTTATTTATTTATTTATTTATTGAATCAATGAGAATTACACAACTTTCAGAAAAGTACCACAGGCTTACGCCCAAAACGGTTCCAATTCTAATTTATACAACAGTCCAAATGTAGCTAGGTTATGTGTCACTTAACATTCATTCTTCAATAAATTACACACTCAATTTAAAATTCAGAACACACAAATTTTTTTCCCTAATTAAAAAAATTAATTAAATTGAATAAAATCAATCACAATTAATTAAAAAAATCCAAACTTTGAAAAAAACTATTTCCACTATATTCCACTATAGTGGGATTTTCATACCACTGGTTTGATCACCTCGATTCCCCCAGCTTCTGCACCTCAATCGCACTAATGAGCGTTTTCTCAAATGTAGTGTGGAAGACTCTCTGCACTATGTGTATTGTTTTGTGGTATGCTTCACTGGCTTCACTAGCTTCACTGGTTTGTGCTTCCCCTAGCTTCTGTACCACAATCGCACTAATGAGCTTTATCTCAAATGTAGTGTGGAAGACTCTCTGCGTTAGTCGTAATGTTCTGTGGTATGTCGATCCCACATGCGATAGTGGTTCGTCTGCAACCGGCCTAAGGGTACGTTTATGTCGGAGCTGTGATAAACGATCCTAGCAACGATGAGAGAAGCGATGCTAGTAGGGAGTAGCGCTCAGCTTCTATCGACTGTTCATGCCGACAGTCGTGCTTAAAGCTTGATTCGTGAGTTCATGTTTTGAAAAACAAATTTGTGTATGCTATAATGAGTGATTCTGATGAAGATTTTTTTTTCATTGAATACAGTAAAGCATTACTTACTAGGTTGTAGAGAACGTGAATATTATGCACATCCTATCAATTTGGAGAGGAATGTATTTGGGGAGTACCCGTATCATCATTTGTATAAAGATTTAAGACAGCAACCAAAAAATTTTTTTTAACTATATGAGAATGTAAATAGAAACTTTCGACTACATTTTGACGAGAGTTTCCAATAATCTCCAAAAGGACTGGAATAATTATCACATAAGTCCTATCATGGCAGAGGAGCGATTAATGCTAACATTAAGGTAAGTAGGTTTATACAAAAAAGTTATTTTCTTTGATAAAATAGAAACAATTGAATTTATTCTTTAAATGCATACATCAAGGTCTATATTATGTTCAATTATTATCATTGACAATGAGATAGAATTTTGTAATTGAATAAGAAATAGTTTAATAAAGTGAAGAAAATGTCACTTGCTTAAGAAACTCCACATATAAATCAACCCAAATCATAAAAGCATATTGGTCCATGTTTGTACTTTGTAGTCTACAACTCGATACTAGCCTCGATAGTAGCTTCGAAAATGGACCGAGCCATTATCGATGCTCTTATTGATGGTCAGGACCCAAGATCGATTTTCATCGCAGCTCCGACATAAACAGGCCTATTAGAAAGCACGTTGGTATTATCTACGCGTTGCTAGAATCGCAGCTTTTATCACTAATCGCAGCTCCGACATAAACGTACCCTAAGGCTGGCCACTAACGTGACGTTCCACATGTTTGATACGATTGTACAGCCGAAAATCAGAGAGTTAGTGGCAGTCACTTAGTCGCAGATGTGAAATAATAGATTGTGTGATCTTGCCGGTCAGCTGTTACACTGTCGAAAATTTCCGATAAAACGTTACTCACTCACTCACTCACTAAGGCCAGCCCCTAACATAACATTTTCGACAGTGTAACAGCTGACCGACTAGATCACAAAAATTATTTTACACCTGCGTCAGAAGTGACTGCCCACTAACGTTCAGGTTTTCGGCTGTTAATGTACATGTGAAACGTTTCGTTAGTGACCAGCCTTAATCATACCTGTATTACCATCCATTCATTATTAAAAATCGTATAGTACTTGTGAAATGCCACGTTAGTGGCTAGACTTATAAATAAATGACTGCGTTGTGATACTTGACTTGTGAATTGCATTTTTATAGGAGACGGCAATGTTTACGTGTGGAAGACGGCGTCGCGACGCTGTTCGCACCGGTTCGTGGACGACGGCTGCTTGACGGGGACGTCTGTGGCAGTTTCGCCAGATGGCCGTCTGCTGGCCGCCGGATCGAGCGCCGGAGTGGTGAACGTGTACAGTGCTGAAGAGGCGCTCGCATCAGGCCAACCGACGCCCCTCAAGACATTCATGAACCTGACGACACGCGTCTCGGCGCTCCAATTCAACCATACCAGCCAACTGCTGGCCATGGCTTCCGATAAGAGTGATCGCTCCTTGAAGCTGGTAACTAAACCTCAATTTACTATGGTGTGGTCCACGTTAAACTGTCGATCCCGGCTGAAGTATAAAAGTCAGTCGTAAGGCCCATTGACGGCTTAAATGAGGCGAGGTGGAACCTTCCCGTAAGGGACTCCCCACCATCAAAAGCCATACGAATTTACTTTTACTATGGTGTGGTCCACGATATAATAGGAGTATTTTATTAGAAATGGTGTTGCTATCCTTGTCTATCATTCAACAAAGCAGATATCCTTTCTACCTCTGCAACGTTGCCAGATCGTTTTAACAATGCAGATATACAGTATAATCAATCAGCATATCTAATTTATTATGAAAAATTATTAATTTATCAATGGAAAATATATTTGGACGGAAAATGTATTCTAGAAAAATGAATTATTTTAAACAAGAATGAACAGCTAATATTAAATCAGATATCTGCTATAGAAGGCTATGGCAATGCAGAGAATTGGCAACGCTGTTGTCCTATCTCTTCCAATTACTTTAAGACGTGTTTCGCAAAAGCCCAAAAAAATAACATCCAGTTGATTAGTTAGTGTAATGCAACAATTACTATTCCTCCAGAGACAGGAAACGACTGACTATCTCAACCAATGACAAGCCAATCTCCCAAAGGAGGGAAATACTATGTAAATGTTAGTTGCCAAATCAACAACCAACACACTTTTTCATATTTTCATATTAATTGAAGAGACTTGAGAAATATATTTTTACTTTCCTTGCCCTATTACCATAGGTAAGGAAAGTATTGCTTTCCGAAAAAATTAAGGTACCCCAATTTCTAAATTTCTATACGTTTCAAGGTCCCCTGAGTCCGAAAAAGTGGTTTTTGGGTATTGGTCTGTATGTGTGTGTGTGTGTATATGAGTGTATGTGCGTCTGTGTACACGATATTTCATCTCCCAGTTAACGGAATGACTTGAAATTTGGAACGTAAGGTCCTTACACTATAAGGATCCGTCACGAACAATTTCGATCAAATGCAATCCAAGATAGCGGCTGAAATGGCGAAAATGTTGTCAAAAACAGGGGGGTTTCGCGATTTTCTCGAAAACGGCTCCAACGATTTTGATCAAATTTATACCTGGAATAGTCATTGATAAGTTCTATCAACTGCAACAAGTCTCATATCTGTAAAAATTTCAGGAGCTCCGCCCCATCTATGCAAAGTTTGATTTTAGATTCTCAATTATCAGCCTTCATATACAATTTAAACAAAAAATTTCAAGTGGAAAGGATTGAGCATGAAAATCTCTACAATTAATGTTCAGTAGCATTTTCACCTAAAATTGAAAATAAGCTCGAAATTAGATAAAATAAGATTATTCAATTGCAAACTGTTGGCAACTGTTGATTCTATTAAATCATCCACTATGAAGAGATAGCAGACTTCGTGTGTCTGCAGCTCTATTGTCCTGTCACCAGTTGGCTCAGATCTTAGAAAAGTAGACTTGAGATGCGCGGGAACACTAGCGTCAGTTGATCAGTTTTCATAACGGCAAGGAAAGTTGTGTGAGTGCGCCACACCAGATTTTTATATTTGTGAATTGCAAAATGAACTGTGACGAAATGTAAAGTGATCTGTTTGATTTTTTAGGCGCATTTTCCATCGATGACGGTCTACAGCAATTTCCCACTGAACAGCTACAACCACATCCCCACTGGGATGCCTCAGAGTTTGTCTTTCTCGCCGCACTCCCGCTACCTGGGCGTCGCCTCCAACATCAAGAAGGCTTTCTTGTACAGGTTAGTATTATTACTGTTATTTCATATATTAATCATTAATTATAGTAAGATCAATGTTACTAGTAGTTCTGTGAACAGTAGACCTCGCGCTCAGTAAGTTACATTGACCTGTTGTTATGTTTTCTCAAAAATTAATAAATAATTTATCAATTTAAAATGTCTAGAAAAAAATCAAATTCAAATTCAAAATGTTTTTATTGCCGTGAACAAATAGATGTATTGACAAAGTCATCAGGTAAACATATACATTATACATACATTTCACATAGGTACTCAAAACAGAGAAATACTATCACAGCCAACAGTCCCGCGTACTTAGTATCTTCACAGTTATATACAGTCATATTTTTAATTGGCAATAACAATATTATAATAGAGGTCAAATATTAACATGAAATATCAGCTGCCAACATCACCTCAATCGAATAAAAAGCCCTATTTTTGAATAGTTTGGAAATTGCTTACCTGAACGATCTGGAGTTTTTATCACGGATACTTTCAGGCAGTTTATTAAATAATTTTATACTGATATATACATACATATTTTGTGTTTTGGAAAGTCGTACCCGTCCGGTATTTATTTGTTTACGCTCTCTTGTAAAGTGCTGATGTACATCGCATCTTAGATCGAATTGCCTCAGATTATCTTTGACAAATGTCAGAGCTTGCAGCATAAATATACAGGGCAGAGTCAATATGCCGTTTCTTTTAAAGAATGGCCTGCAGGAATCCATTCTACCAAGATTAAAAATGGTTCGCAGAGCTCTTTTCTGACACAAAAATATGTCACTGGCACCTCTTGAATTGCCCCACAATAGGGTGCCATACTGTAAATGAGAGTGGAAAAGAGCAAAATATGCCATCAACGTTAAACCAGCACTAATCCTAAATAAACATAGAACTTTCTGTCCTATCGTACCGTGACGTGTCGTCCCGGATGTGAGTGTGAGCGCTGTTATCAGGTAGTAACATCTTAGCGCTGCCGTCGATACGCCAATCTAATCAACCCATCAGAGAACGTTCTGTGTTTCGTGTTGGCGAAAGATCGGTGTGTTGAAATTAACAAAATAAACTACCATAATGCTGATTTCCTACAAACTTCATTTTTCACTTTTCATGATTTTAGAAATCAATTTCTTTTCAATAATATTTGTTTCATTTTAATCATCAGATTAAAAAAGAAAAAAAAATGTATTCTATCAATAACTCCAAACTAGGATAATGGCCTCAGCTTAATATATGGAAAGACATAGTTAGTAGACAACTGTCTACTAACGTTGATGGAAAGATACATTTTACTCCACCTCCTGTCTAAAGTGCTTACCTTACTCCCTGGAACATAATACTAAAGTGTCACTTTTTCGCTCTCGGGAGGAAAAAACAGAAAAACTCCCTAGAGCGTAAAAGTGACTCCATTTAAATAATATGGGAAGCATCTCTATTTTAAAAACGCACATTTTAAATAGGCTAGAAGGTCTAAGCTCAGATGAGGAAGCATATAGAGTAGTCATTAAACCAACTAAATTCAATACCTCAACCAGACATTTGATCAATATATGAAATTTATGTTTGTATGCTAAAATTGTTACAAATTTCATATCACTATACTAAAAAATGTATAAATTTTTACTTTCCTTGCCCTATTACCACAGGTAAGGAAAGTATTGCTTTCCGAAAAAAAGGTACCCCAATTTCTAAATTTCTTTACCTTTCAAGGTCCCCTGAGTCCAAAAAAGTGGTTTTTGGGTATTGGTCTGTATGAGTGTGTGTGTGTGTATGTGTGTATGTGTACACGATATCTCATCTCCCAATTAATGGAAGAACTTTGAAATTTGGAACTTAAGGTCCTTACACTATAAGGATCCGACACGAACAATTTCGATCAAATGCAATTCAAGATGGCGGCTAAAATGGCGAAAATGTTGTCAAAAACAGGGTTTTTCGCAATTTCCTCGAAAATGGCTCCAACGATTTTGATCAAATCCATACCTAAAATAGTCATTGATAAGCTATATCAACTGCCACAAGTCCCATATCTGTAAAAATTTCAGGAGCTCCGCCCCATCTATGCAAAGTTTGATTTTAGATTTTCAATTATCAGGTCTCAGATATAATTTAAACGAAAAATTTCGAGTGGAAAGATTGAGCATTAAAATCTCTTCAATTAATGTCTAGTAACATTTTCACTTAAAATTGAAAATAAGCTTGAAATTTGAGAAAATGTGATTATTCAATTGCAAACTGGTGGCAACTGTTGATTCTATTAAATCATTCACTATGAAGAGATAGCAGACCTCGTATGATCTCGTGTGTATCCAGCGTTATTGTCCTGTCACCAGCTGGCTCAGATCTTTGAATAGTAAACTAGTATGCGCGGGAACACTAGCGTCAGGTGATATATTTTCATAATGGCAAGGAAAGTTGTGTGAGTGCGCCACACCAGATTTTTGTTTTTATTCCATGTTATTCAAAATACCAGCCAACGAATATTCCTCATTAACTATTAAAATTTGAAACGTGAATTTCATCATAGCTGTAGTTGTGGCGGCCATTGTTGATCAGTTATATAGGATCCAATATTATATTATATTATCAAGTAAAATTACTCAAATAACTAGTAGTTCTGTGAACAGTAGACCTCACGCAGTATTCTCATCCACAAGTACCTGATTGAAAATATAGACCTTATGGAAATACAGCAATAGACTGGCTTCTCCACACATCTGTGTAATCACTTGTCAGCTGATTTATGATGAATAATTCTATAGTCTGATTTCTAATATTGGCGTATGAAGGAGGCTCCTTTTTCTTTTTATATTATCCTTGAAATGTGAAATTCCAAAAACCTTGTATATACGTCGACCCTTTTAAAAAAGGAACATACCTGTCAAATTTCATGAAAATCTATTTCCGCGTTTTGCCGTAAATGCGCAACATATAAATATTTAAACATTAAGAGAAATTCCAAACCGTCGACTTGAATCTTAGACCTCACTTCGCTCGGTCAATTATATTCATCAACGAAAAAATATATTCTCATGATTTTATAATAAATTGTCATAACTTTAGGCCTATATGTTTTAGTGTATATTTATTATAATCAGCTCATCAATCATTTGAAGGAATAAAACATTTCTCTACTAATGATAATTTTCTTTTTTCCAGATTGAATCATTTTGAAAGCTATTGAGAGAGGAAGAGGAAAGCGTTATTAATTAGAATAAGTTCTTCTATAACTTGAAAATAAAATTATGAGATAACTTTATGTTTTGAATTCAGTTTGATATTTAATTTCACCTCCCTATCCAATCCTTACTTAAGTGTATTCTCATACAAATATGCATTTTCCAATTATTATACATTTTTCAGGATAGTAAAGCTAATATCAAGGAGCAAGTGTGCCGAGTTTCAACGAATTTCAGATTGTTTAATTTCCACAAAAATTGCTCATGAACGGATTGTCAATTTTATCATATACCTGAGTTTACCAAAACCAATAATATATTAAATCTGGATGAAATTTGCAGCATATGTAGAGCTTGATCAGAGAAATGTCTAGGCCAAATTTGGCGCCCCTAGCTACTATACAGAGAGTCATGGAGCTGCAAACATAAAATTTGCAAATTGCCATTTAAACGGTTGCGAGTTTTGCAAATCCGATTACAGATTCGTGTTCCTCGCATCAAGGAGCGTAAGTATGCAAAGTTCCATCCATTTTTAGATGAAAAAATGGCCATATTTCATGAACAAATGTGTGTATTTTCAATTTTGTCTCTTCCAAATAATATCATTTGGTACCAAAATCAGCCAAATCCGACCATTCGTTTAGAATACACTTCAATTCATTCAGAATTCAAATACATCCGTTCAGATTTCTTAAAAATCAATTTTTGCACATTTTCGAATTCGGTAGTCATAATATCTTATGAGCGAATTTTGCATACCCGATTGCAGGTTTACGTTTCTCGCATCGTGGAGCATGGAGCATAGGGCCAAAGTATGTAAGGTCTCAATCAAATCCAATCGCATAAAGAAATTGTTGGGAGCAAAATAAAGAAAACGTCCAATTATCACAAAGTCACTGAATTCTATTTTCTTATGTACAAACATACATTTAATTTTTCAATTTACTTTATCTATTCTTATTCATTATTTATAATATTTACATGATAGAACATTTTATGATGTTGGCCTACCGAGCATTTTGTATGCAGTTCTAAATTGATTTGACAAGATTTATCTTGAATTGGATTGTGTGTATTTAATATATTATATTGTTATGAATGCAAGCCACTTGAAACATAATTTTTTCACATTGAGTGTATCATATTCAGTAGTTCTGTGGCTCATATATTCAAAAATAAACATAATTTATTTCAGCTACATAAATAAAGTTTCCTCTTTTCAGTTCAAAACAAAAAGCCTTCCTACAATGAAAGCATCTGTCAATAATATCAACACTAGCTAGGAGGATTTTGTTCAATAATAAAAACAATAATACGCTAGCTTGTATTTTATTACTTTGTGACTAGTTCAGAGATAATAGGATAACTGAAAAGTGATTCCTTATAGCCTTATTTACGAAACATCAACTATATTTAAAAACTTTCAAGTTATTCAATTATATTTCAAAAAGAAAATTTACTGAATGGAAAATTAGCAATTTTTCTTTTAATAATTGAAATACATTTTTAATCTTGGTTTGAAGCTACTCAAACTGAAAAAAACATTAATGCCATATTTTGTTCTAAACAAAGAACCTCCGTCTACAAAAATAAACTTTCCAATTTTGAATAGATGTAGAACTATCGAGAAACATTTCGGAATCTAACTCACAGTTTCTATGCTGGAAAACTCAATTTTCCCTAATCATAAATTTTAAATACCTTACTTTAATTACCAATTTCTGTGATTAACAAATTTCAACGTAAAGCTGCATCAATTCGGGATAACAATTATTTGAATTTCAGTTACTACACAATGGACCTACAAAAATTGTAATGGTTTAATATTGATACAACATATAAGGTGAATTACTGTATACAAGTAATAATACAAGTAATAATACAATATCGAAATACACTCATGATAACCCGACAAATACCATGTGATTCACATGATAATTTATGTACGTATCGGTTAAAATATGAATGACAGTATTTTACTTTTTATATTCATTCTCACATAATATTTTACAATAGATAGTATCAACATTGATCATGTTATCCGAAAATTCACATCGTATAAAACAATACAACTAGCCTTGGTAACGAAAAAATCATCTATACTCAATTATTTAATATTACAACATTCACTAGCCAACTATTATTTGCTCAGTTAATTTGGTCAGAGGCAACAAATATATAATATGTATAGACTTTTAGGGAAATGGAAAAATAATAATTATTATTACCATCATGGTCATCAAAAGTAAACTAACTGAAAATTTAAATTTACACACAGTGAAAAACCATAAATATGCAAACTTTATATACACATACACTCGCATTACAATCAACAATTTTACGAAATTATTTCCAGCTTAGTTTGAAAAGTCATTCCCTCATTATAAACGTTCATACACAAGTTACCCGTTACTTACACACTACACAGTACTTACAAGTATCACAACAGTCCGTGCTGGAGGCACGTCAAAGTAATCACATCAACTACAATTATTATAAGTTATCATAAATAACATTTTCCAATAATTAAAAATACAGGATTAAAATAGAAAAAGAGAACGTACTATGTACAAATCATCATCGATCTTTGAAATAAATAATGATCAATAATTTAGGAATTCGCTGGTCTACGACACTTTTATAGTTAACCGCGTAAAATAATACTTATTAACTTGCATTTCCATTGATTTCAAAGGGATTTCTCTCACACCACATCCAAGTGTAGGGCATATCACTTCTCAATAGGTGTTCATAATTTTAGGATAAATATTTTCACAATGCTTACACTTATGATTTAATAATCTAAAATAACAATGCATTTTGAATCACAGATTCTATTCAGCAGGTATTCTAAAACAATGGTGGACATCCAAAGAAGTTTCAACTTCCAATATTAATTTGTTGATGAGAATAAATCTTGCTTTTATACATGCTTACTTCATATATTTGATAATTTGTGGCCTCTTATGTGTGATATCGAAATCTACAACTAATCAATATTAGGAATCATCACAGATTCTGCACTCATTTCTGACAAGAAGATTTCTTCTGTGTCAAAACATTGGAATTTGTTCTTGTTTTTCAAGATACTATTCGACGCAGTATCTGAAGTGACGCGCGCTAGGAACTGCCCTTGTAAGGGTGACCGTTTTGTGACCAGAAACGCTATCTTTCCGTTGATAGCTACTATCCGTAGGTTCGGAATCCACTTAGTCTCACCGGCACCACAAAAGTTTGAGGAAATCAGGAGATTCAACTCTTCTACCGCATCACAAGATCAGAACATTAACTCGCGTTCTATTCAGGGATATTTTTCCCTGAACGGTGCGAAGCTGTGTTCCTTACAAGGGGAATTCGAGAGCCGAAGGTTGGCAGATCTTGGAGAGGGAAAATTGAATTATTTGGGTCTCACGCCGTTCCGCGCGAGAAATGTTGATGACTATGTTTTCAAGCCGCTCGGTGCCAAGGAATCACTGTCCTTTAGCCTGCAAATCAAACAAATTCAATTAATTGATTACATTTTTCGCAACAAAATAGCGAAATTTATTTTGAATTATAATATGAAGTAAAGTTAATGACCTACAAAATATTGTTCATCAAAATGACTGTCAGTATATAGATGGATGTGAGTAGGTACTGTATTGTACTTCCACGTAATTCAATAAGTCACAATAAATTAATTGTAATATCACAATAACTATAGAGAGGTCCACGTTATAATGGCAGTGAAGAAAAATATGAGAACAGCGTTGCCGATTCTCTGTCTCACCACTGCCTTCTATAGAGTGTAGCTAATACCGGTATATCTGAAGTAATATTAACTGTTCTTTCTTGTTTGAAATAGTCAGTTTTATTTTTCATTCCTCCCGAAATTTTTTTTTTCAATGATTGAAAAATAAATTGTCAGCTGAATGTGAGTCGGAACAAGCAATAGCCTAATCCCTGTTTGGGAAAAGAAAAATGTCATTATTGAGTTTAAATATTTTGTTAAAGAATTATATTCCCACATTGTTAATAAAACAATCTACTGGCAAAGTTGTGGAGCTATAAAAGGATAGTTACATCTGCTTTGTCCAATGATAGTAACACCAATGCTAATCAAATACTGTCATTATAACGTGAACCTCACCAAACTTTGACGATATTCACCTGCATATTTTACTATAAAATATATACAATAACCGTAATAGGCTATTTTGTTATGAAGTGTAAACTATGTTAAGCGAAGAAACGTTTCTCTAAAGGTAGGCGCACACAGATCGTCATTGGACGGACGGCACGCATCAGACGGATCGGACGACTAGATTCGATGCATTTTTTTCAATTGGAGTGTGTATACCTATACGATGCGGATAGGTATACGCACTCCAATTGAAAACAATACATCGAATCTAATCGTCCGATCCGTCCGATGACAATCTGTGTGCGCCTACCTTTAAGATACGTTTATACTATGTAGCTGGAGAGCTATATAGCTCCACATCATAAGAAAAATAAAGAGCCAAAATGATTAGTGAAATGAATTAGCAGTTCTCTTTGAGATTCGAAGAAGATTCATGTCGTTGGAATAAGTTGCACATTATGATACAATATGTATCAGGAAAACTACAATTTGTTACTGGGTTGAATAAATTATTTTAAAATTAACAGATTTGATACATTGATTTATTGTAAGCTCCGCTACATGGTGATAACATCAGCTATGCTTTGTAGCGTAGATCCTCACTTTATAACGTGGAGTACGAGGTAAGTAAGGTCACCTGGATTGCAACCAGGTGATGAATGGGATGCGATGCTAGTATAGGGAAAAACTCCTGGTTCTTGTAAAGAACACAGGTATTGGTTTGCCTAACTAACATAATTCTTGGAAACGCAATAATCTTCGGTTGACGTGTGGGGTTCTTTGAACCTATGGATCCTTGAAACCGTCCCTTCAAAACAATAAACAATAAGGTCACAATAGATATTAAAAATCAGAGATTGTGTCTGATGACGAACAAGCATAGCAAAACAATTTTAATCAGGTGCTGACTTCAAATCTTCATAAATGAACCTAATATAAATGTCACTATTGGGTATACGAGGTATATTCGGAAAGTAAGGTGAAAATATTAAACATAGGAGAAAGTGAATTTATTAGTGGAATACTGACGAGGCGGGCGGATCCTTGGTGAGCTCCTTCTGGTAGGCGATGGGCGACTGTATGGCCTTGAGAAAGTCCTTCTGCGTCTGGAGGATGACACGCAGCTTGTGCAGCCACTCGATGCGTTTCTCGGTCGAAGGCGCCACACACGTGTAGGCCAGCGCCGGCTTCTGCGGGTCTGTCGAGCGCACACAGAACGCGTCCACTCCCGTCTCCTCGCCCAGCCAACTGCCCGACACACGCTCTTCCAGGCTCATCTTGTTCACCTGAATACAAAACAAATGAATATATTAAAGTTGAACAAATAGATATAAAAAGGAGCAACTTGAATAAATTTGTTGAAATACTAGTTGATAATTTGATTGTAAGGGAGGGGATGTTGCGGTATGTGGATGTCAATATTAGTAGTATTAACAACATCAAAGTCTTATTTTTCCAATCATGGAGAAATGGAAAAAATGGAACATGTTAATGTCGTCACATCATTATAGTAATGCACATCAAATTGTATTATATTATAACAAATGCTATTTGTTGTATACGGTAGGGCTATACGCATCAGGTAGATAGAATTTAGTATTGATAAAAATATCACATTCAAGTCATTTTATTAGTCTTTCAACAGTCACAGAAACGATAGTTCATTTTGTACGTGGGAAATAGTATATACAGCATTAAATTTGGATTTTCGTTTAATAATTAATTCATTAGCATTTGAATAATTACAATATATCAGTAATTTCCATCTGTAAATTTTCTTTCTAAATTCAAAATTAATTCAATTTCAATTTATTAAAAACACACAAAACAAGACAAAACAAAATTACAAAGATTTACGAAACAAATAAAACACAATAAAATGTTACAAATATAAAAAACCATGGGCTTAGTGTTTGGGTGTGTTGGAGAAGAGAAAAAATTTTTTTGTTTCAAGTTTTTGTTTGAATTGTTTCAAGTGTTTGTGTTTTGTTTCAATGTGAAAATTAGTGAAGAATTGGAAAGTCGCACATAACCTTTATTTGGACAATTTATTTTATTAAATTGGGATGAAGAGAAGTTTTGGACTGTAGTCTGTTTCTTTGTCCTTAAGTTGATTGTAAATGATAAATAAATAAATAGTATATATGCTGTCAATATTAATTTTATTCAGTTTGTTTATCTAAACACCACATTCAACTCACTTTCAACAATATGAGTACTAGTTACTGGCTAATAACATAATGAAAAGAAGGACATTATTATCGTCAATACCAATATATATACCACACATCAGTATCTTTCACGATATAATGTGCCCTTTCTTCGTATTATGGTGAAATACAACATCTCCTCTGATAAAAAGTCAAATATCAGTACATTTTTTCTTCATCGAATATCAATTTCTAATTACTTTCAAGCTAGTTTATTTTCTTTATAGCTATTAACTAGGTAATTCCATTGTATAGACGATTTGTATTGTTTGAATTATCTATGAATTTTAGAACAAGATGATACTCAGTTTCAATTCACAATACAGAAATATTCTAATATTGTAAAGAACTCATTCCTCACACACAGACTCAATCTTTGTGTGGAATATTCACTATCTAATTGATTTTTTTGTACTATGTAAATGTTTATGATTTGTGAATAAAACACTATTTGATTTGATTCTACTTGAGGAATAATATGGATTTTAAAAACATGGAGTCACTTCTCAGTGGTTCCAAATCCAAAATCATACACTTATTGATAAAATAGCTTGATAACTAAATAATAATAAATGATAACCTGATAACTGAATAAGTTTGATAAGATAACATGATTATTTAATTCAACAACTTTAGTTTGCAAGGACTATGGTTAACCTATATAGTAAAAGTATCAAGTAACTCCATGTAGAAATAAATGACTAATTAATAGAAATTGTATTAACAACGTAATAGTATGATATTAAGTTTAGCATTTGAGTACTGCACCGACCTGTATATGATTTTTGTAGTTGTAGACAGGGTCGGTGAACTGAGTCTTCTTGCCGAGTGCCTCGCTGAATATGATGCTCTGCTCGAAGAGGAAGACTCGCAGCTCCTTGGCCTTCACCTCGGCCTTGGGTGTGGAGCCGGTGCCCTCGAAGCAGTGTAGGGCGCCGTGCAAAAGCAGCTTGCCTTGAGCTGTTATCTTGCCCTGAAATAAACAATAATATTAATTTAATTATAATGATGGAAGAATCTATAAAGTATCCGGAATGATGGTAGGTGTATAGTAATCATATACAGAGTATCCCACGAAAGGTGAAACTGCCGAAGACCCCAGATTCTATATGAAATGTAGAATTGCAACAAAAAATGGAAAATATTTACATATTTCAAAATAGCTAGGCCTAGTCGACTTTTGATCCCTAGTACCTCTTTTGGAATCCTAATCCAGAGCGTGAAATACGATCTCAGGGGTTCCATTTTAAAGTCAAATTGGATTAGATTGAAGAACTTTCACAAATATCTTCGATCAACTGCCAGCCAGGTTGGTCTAGTTGTCTGAGGCATTACAACCTTCTGTCTGCTAACAAAGCCTTGTTAAGGGTTCAAATCCTGCCGGTACGCCAAGACGTTGCATCATTTCATCAACCATGCACGTACACATTTCATTGCCACATACAAACAAAATGTGGGCATTCGTACGCAATAACATAAAAGATCTTTGGACATTTTCAAAAATATTCCTCTGATTACACTAGTAGTTCTGTGAACAGTAGACCTCACGCAGTATTCTCATCCACAAGTACCTGATTGAAACTATAGACATTATGGAAATACAGCAATAGACTGGCTTCTCCACACATCTGTGTAATCACTTGTCAGCTGATTTATGATGAATAATTCTATAGTCTGATTTTTACTCTAATATTGGCGTATGAAGGAGGCTCCTTTTTCCTTTTATATTATCCTTGAAATGCAAAATTTCCAAAAACCTTGTATATACGTCGACGCACAATTAAAAAAGGAAAATACCTGTCAAATTTCATGAAAATTTATTACCGCGTTTCGCCGTAAATGCGCAACATATAAACATTTAAACATTAAGAGAAATGCCAAACCGTCGACTTCAATCTTGGACCTCACTTCGCTCGGTCAATTATAAAGAGATAAACATGATCTTTTATAAAATATTTGTAATGGATCATTTAGATTTAGGCGGAGGTTGGAGCAAATCCAAATTGTTTCTTTCCAAACTTTTGTAATTTCTTCAGTGATAATTATGTCTTGACTGGCTCATGATATTATGAATGAATGTATGAATTGACAATATTATTTTTGAGAAAAACTCACATCAAATCCCTGCAACCGGCTGACGTTCATCATGTCGTTGGCCGCCTTTGGCACAACACACATGATGTCCTTAGCCTGACGCAGGTTCTCGATTTCGGCGTAGATTTGCGCCTTCTCTGTGTACTTGTAGATATTGTCCAGCAGCAGCTGGTACTTGGTTATCCTCTGCACCGGCTTGATCAGCAGGTCGCACAGCGACAACTTGTGACCTAGTTTCTGTTTCAGTTCCTGTAAAAAGCGAATAAATATAATAAAACAAATGGAAAACAGTTATAGAAGAAAACAATGAAGTGAAGTAAGGGATGAAAAAAAGAATGAGATATGGCTTGAACTACAGATAGCATAGAGACAGTTCGTGACTCAGTTTATGTTTCAGTTCTTGAAAAGCAAAGAATGGAAAATACGGTTGAAAAATAATAAAATACTAGAACAAAGAAAATGGAATAAGCTTATACAAAATACAATAGAGTGGTGTGAAGGATAAAGAACAGAATCGGATTCTGGATTGATCTGATTGAAGAGCATAGGGACAGCTTGTTTCAGTTTGTGGAAAAAAGAATAAAATCATCATGTAAATAAAACAAATGGAAGGAAAAATGTTTGTAGAACACAATAAGTGGATAAAGATGGGATAAAGTAAAGTAAAGGATGAAGAAAAGAGCGATATAACACAGCGCATATTATGTATTCTGTGACTATAGTATTAATAATCTGTAGGAGTTCAAGATATTGAACTGCTACAGATATGTAAAAATGTTAACAGAGGCTGTTCTAACTTACCTCAAAATATGTATCAATGTATTCTGAGACAATGTATTCGGAAACTGTCTTGATCTGTAGATTAATAGCATAAGGACAGTTTGTAACCGAATTTCTATTTCAGATTTTGGATCAATTCAAATTCAATAATTGAGTGAGACACAACAATTCACAGCGAGTCAAGTCAATAATAATTTAAACAATAGCAAAAGCTTGAGAAAAATTATAATGACTCAAGTTCCAAGTAGTGGAGGAAAAGCTGTTTACGGAAGAACAGAATGAAGTAGAGTGGAGAATAGGACATGATTAGATTAATAATCTGTTGTAGTTCAAAATTAAGTAAAAATATTTATTTATTTATTCATATAAAAATACAATTCAGGTAAAAACAACAGTCATTTGCCCAAAACTGCTTTAAACCTTAATTTGAAATACACAGTCTATATTGATATAGATTGCTTTCACTTACCTCAAAATATGTATCAATGTATTCTGAGACAATGTATTCGGAGACTGGCTTGTTCTGGCAGTACACCACATACATGTGTAGTTTCCGCTCATATTTCTTGAAAAGAGGTCCTAGCTCCTCCGGATGCTGTATACACCTTTCCAAGGCTTTCAGGAAGAAACTGAAAATTCAAGTTAAACATAATGTAAGATTTTCAATTATAATATACTTAAGATCTAATATATTCCTACAATAAGAGGGACAACAATCAGTGGAATAGAATTGTGTTCAATGACATGTATTGATGTCTTCTAATGTGATCTCTTCGGTCACATGATCTTACAGGTATATCATCCGAAAGGATATCTCTACCAATAAAAGTCATGAGAATAAATCAATACAGTTTCAAACAATTGCTTGATATTTCTATGAGTGTTTTATAGTGCCGCTTGCACAGTTAAAGCTTCAACTAAATTGAATAATCTAATGGTTTAATCTCGAAATAAACCACATTATAAGTAAATACATTTGATATAGATATGATTCAAATGAATATCATTGAATAAAAGTTGATTTGATTTGATTCAGCTTATAATGAGATTTCGTTAAAACTGGCACTGTGCAAATGTGTTATATTTCAGATTCAAACCAACAGCTAATAAATCTCCGTTTAAAATAAAATAGTGAATATGGAGTTTAAGATTGATCCATCAGTTGATTCAATTATAAAAACATTATACTCAATTCCACCATAGCTTGAATTAATCCTTGATCAACTTTAACTTCGGTGCGAATGCTATTGATCATTCATTAACCAACATTATTACATTGATTTATTAACCAACAGTTGATTAATCTCCGTTATACTGAGATAGTACATTATGGAGTTCAAGATTAAACCATCAGCTGATTCAATAATAAATACACTAGTAATTCTGTGAACAGTAGACCTCACGCAGTATTCTCATCCACAAGTACCTGATAGACCTTATAGACCTTATAGACCTTATGGAAATACAGCAATAGACTGGCTTCTCCACACATCTGAGTAATCAATCACTTGTCAGCTGATTTATGATGAATAATTCTACAGTCTGATTTTTACTCTAATATTGGCGTATGAAGAAGGCTCCTTTTTCCTTGAAATGCAAAATTTCCAAAAACCTTGTGATACGTCGACGCGCAGTCATTAAAAAATGAACATACCTGTCAAATTTCATGAAAATCTATTACCGCATTTCGCCATAAATGCGCAACATATAAACATTTTAACATTAAGAGAAATGAAATGCCAAACCGTCGACTTGAATCTTAGACCTCACTTTGCTCGGTCAATTATACTCAATTCCACCATAGCTTGAAATTAATCCTTGATCAACTTAAACTTGGGTGCGAATGCTATTGAGCATACGAAACTTATTGTTTATTTTGGTACATAGAAAAAACTTTAATTTGTGACTTCAAGAATGAATAAGAAGTTTCGTTTGCTAAGATGATATTCATTTTGACATTATTCCATCAGGTGATTTAATTCAGTTTAAACCTTTGAACATTCACAGTGTAAATGTGTCAACCCTGAAATGTAGTTGTGCATGGCTACTCACTCCCTATGCCACTCGTAGATGGCCTCCATGTTGCCGAATACCATTTTGTCGCGTCCACCTCGCAGTCCCTCAGGCATGGGGATCTCGCAGTCGGGGTCCCGCATCAGCCGCATGTATCCCTCCGCCACCATCGACAGGTCCCGAACGTAGTCCCGTTCTGTGTCCACCAATTCCTAAAACCCAACACAACTCTGCGTTAGTCAACAATAAAAAATCCTCACACTCAAACTTACTCTCAATACACTAATTCAATGATACTACAAATATGAAATGAAAATGAAAACTTTCTTTATTTGGCAGAGTTGGGACTTTCTAGTCCTCTCCACCACTAAACTTTGAAACCTTGAATGTCCACATTATTACTACATTATGTTTGTACAAATACTACAATAATGCATTGCGATAATCCGCTATTTTGCGAAATATTTACAGTTGAAACAATGTGTACTGCAACTGAGAAATCGAATGGACGATGGAATGTATACACATACAAAATAAAACATAACGAAAAATTAAAACACTGTGGATAATAAACCAGATAATAATCCGATAAGATTAAATGCCTCATAAGATTCAGAGGCAAAAACGGCTACTGAGAATGATGTTTAGGAAGCCACCAAGAACCCCATGCAGAGAGTTATTCAGGAAGGCTAAGATCCTGCCGTTGCCCGATGTCTGTATATCCTAGAGGCTGCATTGTATGGATTTTCCCGCAAGGATGAGTGGAATACAGGCGCTACCGTACATGGCTACAACACACGGGCAAGGAATATGCTGACACTCCAACCTCATCGAACAAGATTTTTGAAGCTAAGCCAGAGCATGTCAGTCGAAGGATCTTAAACGGGGTACCAGTGGAAATTCTCGATAATTCAAATAGATGAACATTCAAGAGACTACTGAGGAATTGGCTACAAGAGAGATGTTTCTACAGTTTAGTGGAGTTTTTTTCATATACAGTGTGAGAAATAAACCTAGTGAAATATTATAATAGTTAAGATGATGTCTTCTTTATTTTTTGGACATCAAATATTCACGGAGATTTTGATGACCAGACAGATTGTTTGATTGTATGATTTTATTGTAACTGACAAATGCGAAACATTTAATGTAAAATGTACATGCATGAATAAATATTATTATTATTAAGATTAGATTTAAATGCAATACACATTTGGAAAAATACTAGAAATGCATTTATTCATCAATAACATTTATTTATTTCATTTTATTTATTTACAATGCAAATGACACTAATGTAATAACATTGGAAGATAAAATAATAAGATAGTCCTTGTGCTATTTTTCTTCCAAATTTATAGGTGACAAAGTCCAAGATAAGGTTAGAATTTCACTTGTACAATTTTTATAAAATTTTAGTCCAAAATAAACATGAAAACTATATCATAATAAAAATATGACGGCGAGAGCAACAGGCCTAGCCCAAAACTGCTCTACCCTCAAATTTCATAGTAAATTTGATAGTAAACTTCCTTAAAGATTATATTTTCACTTCTATTTTAAGCCCGGTTGCACAAAAGCCTGTTGAATTTTAAACGTGGTTAATTGCCACGAGAGCCAATCAGATAAAACTTCTTTCAGGGGAAGCTTTCTCAGATTGGTTCTCGTTAATCAATATTTAACGGGATTTTGTACAACTGGACCTAAGAATTAAAATCTGATTCTATGTCCAAAATGAAAAAAAAACTGGAAATTTTCAATTTGGAAGGATGA
The DNA here is from genome assembly GCF_014356525.2 of Nilaparvata lugens. Classification (NCBI taxonomy): domain Eukaryota; kingdom Metazoa; phylum Arthropoda; class Insecta; order Hemiptera; family Delphacidae; genus Nilaparvata; species Nilaparvata lugens. The sequence continues at coordinate 50,044,206 of NC_052509.1, forward strand.
ATCACTGAATAAGAAATTAATATGGAACTTGATGAATCACTGAGAACTTGAAAAATTTAAGGTACGGTATTTCAGAAAATTCAAGCTAAAACTGCAACTACATACTCACATTGGATATTATTCACTGATAGTATCTGGTAACCGAGCTCCGAAATGAAGCAATTATGCAAATAAAATTGGACACAAGGCAGCAGAGATGGATGAATGAGCACAAACCTGTATGATGTAGTTGCGCATCTTTTGCGCCGACTCTTTGGTCTCGGCAGCTGACATTGGGGCAGCTGTTACGACCGACGCTGTTGCTGTGAGGTCGCTGGCCCCCGACGTCGACGTGCAAGTAGAACCTAGTTTCGACTGTTTCTCACTATGTTGCTCCTGCGCAAAATAACAAATAAATACTTTAATTAGTCTTCCAAGTAAAAACATTCACAAATACAATCATTCAAATAGATAACCAACATAAATACGTCCAGCATCTTTATACAGCTTCAAGGTAGTATATAACATCTTCAGAACCACTCCTTTCGAAACTCTCCAACTCATTAAATTTGAGTGAAATCTTGAGTGAGTATTCAGTAAACCATGAGTAATATTCAGTAAATTTCATAAAAATATGACAACAGGCCTACGCTATTATGTCTGACACAGATATTACTGTATTTGATCGAAAGTTTCACAGTTGAGGGACTACATGGAAGAACCACGTCACAACAATTCAATTTAAAACTAGGAGAAGAGACTAAAAAATTACAGGGGAAGAATAAAACTGACGAAATGCCACCAAGGAGTATAATTTATCACAGTCCATGAAGTAGTACATTAATAGCTGATAATAAAATGCCAACTTGATAGACATAGCACGCCGAGCTACGACACATGAGATATATTTATATAGCCATTCTATAAGGATCTCATAGTCCGATGTTCTGTATTGCAAGACTTCTACAATGTTATCAATATTTCGAATAATTAAAAAGAGGATGTACGGTAGTTAACAATTACAACTGAGATACATTAACACATATTGATTTGTAAAACAAGACAGGCAAAAAACTATGTAAATCATTCAATTTTTAACAAAAGAAAATTAAACAATATGAATTCAAACCAAATCCAAACTAGGAAACTAGAAATCAATTTACAACTAGAAAATTCATAGTCCACAGAAAAAATTTAACACTCTGGACTAAGAATCCTAACAAGAAACATCAAACTCTATGGAACACAAATCTTCAGAAACCAAATTATAAAAGTCTAAAATCAATGGAGCACTTGGAAACTCAAAATTCAACCATTGCAACTGAAATTGATAAGCACACACTCAAAAGATAAGCCAGGCATAAGATGAAACTGTGAGAACAACTCAATTTCAAACAATGTTGAGAAAAATTATAATTGAAAAAAGTTCTAACTGAAATTCAAAATTTTTGAAAGAGTACAAACTCAAACTCTAATGCTTTAGAACACGGGAAAACTCAGAACTCAAACTATAGAAAACTTGAAACCAATAGAGCAATACAGGAATTGAACAAGTGCTTCAAACTAAAAACTTAGTATCAATCCAACGCTTAAAACTTCAAACTCCAAACTTGAAAACTCAAAACCATTAGAACACTACAGAAACAGGTGCTTCAAACTAAAAATTTCAAAAAATACGAAAATGAACATGTATTTCAAACTAGAAACTTCAAACAATCCACACTGAAAACTTCAAACTGCAAACTTGATAAACCATTAGAACTTTATGAAAATGTATTACAAACAAGAAAACTCAAATCAAGCAAACGCTAAAAACTTCTAACTTCAAACTAGAAAACTCAAAACCATCAGAACGCTACAGAAACAGGTTACATTATTTTTTCTCTCCCTATCATTTTGATGTAGTAGAATCAATAAATAATAAAGGTGCTTCAAACTAGAAAACTCAAATCAATCCAACACTAGAAACTTCAAACTGGAAAACTGAAAACCACTAGAGCACTACAGAAATTAAACAGGTGCTTCAGGCAAAAACCGTGCAAAACTGCAAACATGTATTTAGCATAATTGATCACCATTCTTTCTTTGACGATCTGCTCGATTTCAGCAAGATCAACAGAGGCGGCGCCCCCCTCCAACGCTAGACTCGACGCCTGCAACCAACACACACACACACTCTCACTTCCACTTCTACACTCACTATTATTGTTTCATCTCACTTATCTTCTTATCAGGAACGATCATATAATCATCAACAAGACAACTAATTTTCAAACTACTTTCTATGAGGAGATAACAGCACATTTCAAACCATAAACCCCGTTTATGATAACCTAGAAAATTCACCGAAAGCTTCAAAGATTCCCTCTCAAAATAATAAATTCGCAAAAAGTTTGAAATCAGTGATCAACAAATGGCTTTTTGTGTAGTTGAGAAGTTGATATTGTGGTAATTATTCATATTGAAAGAAAGACCAAGAAACTGTCAAAAACCACAGATTTATTGATACTTAGAAAGACCGGTTTCGGTTATTACACCATTGTCAATCTCTGATAAAATCTCAGTTTATCAGAGATTGACAATGGTGTAATAACCGAAACCGGTCTTTCTAAGTATCAATAAATCTGTGGTTTTTGACAATTTCTTAGTCTTTCATTCAATCAACAAATGGCTTAGAAAAACCATTTTTCAACTTACAAAATTTTATAGTTAGTGAAACTGGTTCTCTATCATTGTAAATTTTGAATTTCATTTTAATGTATTCTCTATCATTGTAAATTAAAAATTTTATTTCAATGTTTTGACTGATTACAGCCTCTTGTATTCCTGTATCTGTATCTTGTATTTTGAATTTCATTTTAATGTATTCTCTATCATTGTAAATTAAAAATTTTATTTCAATGTTTTGACTGATTACAGCCTCTTGTATTCCTGTATCTGTTCAATACTATATTGTAGGTACCTGTATATATGTATTGTATCTGTCATACATGTATTCTAGGTACATTGCTGTAACTAATACAAATTCGTATTCTTATAATAATTCAAACTGAGCCACTGTTTCATCACAAACCATCAAAAGAATAATAAATAATTTATTCTAAATCACTCTTTTATTTGATGAACGTGTGGAGGTACCGTGAAACTCAACGTGATAGTGAAATATTGATGATATGGGGTCTCTTCACACATAGCTACGTTACGCTAGAATACGTTTTTGGAACGCGTAGCCGTCTCCCAAAATTGAAAGCTACGCTACGCTGGTGAATCAAAATTGGGAGATAGGACGTAGTTCAGAGTAGCTTAGCTAGATGTGAAAATACCAATAGAGGGGTCACCATACAGGTACGGCCATCTATCTTATAAATTATTGTTATATTTATTTATTAAATCATTCAGAATTAAACAACTTACAGAAAAGTACCACAGGCTTACGCCCAAAACGGTTCCAATTCTAATTTGTACAACAGTCCAAATGTAGCTAGGTTATGCGTCACTTCAAAATTCTTCAATTACACACTCAATTTACAATTCAAAACACACAAAAATCACTATTTTGGTGAAATAAAAACCTTTCCTATTCTATCGAGTATGGCAAAATTTTTGCACTCAAGGGGTAGATACCCAGACAATTTTCGTCGTTTGATGAATGACGACGACTGTTGATCATACTTTTTAGAATAATTTAGTCAACTGTTTATAATTGAGAATTCGGTTAGTGACGACTTTTGATCATACTTTTTAGAACAATTTGTTCAATCGTTAATAATGGAAAACTGTGTTAGTTGAGCACTTTAAACTTACCCGTTGGCCTTGCGAATCGTCCTTGGAGGCAGTGGCGGAAGGGGCGGCTATTGGCTTCATGGGTGGGGGCAGTTCCAGCTCCTCCTCACCCTCCTCGCCACCGTTCTGGTCACGTGACGTGTCCTCCTCAACGGCCACCGTTGGCTTTTCTCCCACCAGCGGCGTCTACAATTACAATTACAATGAAACAAAATTAGGAAATAAATTGAAGAAGTTTTGGGCAATAGCCTTTTTTCCGACTATTGTATGCTCTAATAAATAAATAAATAAATTAATAAATAAATAAATTAATAAATAAATAAATAAACATCAGAATAGAGCAAATTAAAAGGAAGTATTTTACTCATTCTTCCTTCCAAATAACCAAAATCGGAAGACAGTTTTTTGCAAGGAAGTGGTTGGAAAGAATTAAAACATATAAATTGAAATAATTTTGCAAAACTAATGAGAGTATCACCGTATAAAGGCGGATTCACATGTATCACTATCAGTGAAATGTCCGGTACAGTGAAAATATAATTTCCATGAACTCTAATGGGAATATTCCTACTCGCCTGGCGAGTCTGAGTGAGAATAGTCACATTAGAACGCTTGTGAATAATATTTTCATTGTACCGGTCACTGAATCTGATACTGACATGTGGGAATCCTCAAATCATTGTTTGAACACATTATAATCATCACAGCTTCATTGTATAAACATCATGAACGAAATTGAATACAATACCTATGTATAAAAACAAAGATTAGCAGTCCTATATGTGCAGATTTTATTTGTATTTTGAATGAGAATCATTATTGGGTCGTGAATGATTAAATAAATAAAATAAGATAAGCGAATGGGGGAAATGAATGGGTGATGAAATTTCGAAGCTTTAAAAACGTTATACATGAATTTGATTTCTAGATAAAGTATTGGATAAGGCGATGGAGATTTTAAAGAAACCTTTGATTTGTGAAGTCGTCTTGAAAACTCTGAACGTCTGAAAAGTGGTGAAAACACCCAAAACCTTTACTCAACATAATATGAGAAGGTATAAGAATGCAACCAATATCCGAACAATGTTAGTATTGTGACGAAACATTTTTGTCAAAATATTCATCTCTAGAATTGTTTGTTATCTTAGCACATGAATTGCAAATGAAATAGGAAGGAAAACGTGAGTTTAACAAAGATACAATACCAGAGCGGAAACCTTGAGCCGATTTTATCATACCATTCAATAGCAGCAGGAAACAAAAGCTGATAAATAGAATTCAAATTATGGACGAAACTTGTTCAAGGAATTCAATTCATAACAACTTGTGTGAGGCACTCTAAATAGATCATATATGATGAATATTCCACAATATTTAAAAATCTTATCAGTTTAAACAGAAACAAACTGTAGATATTGTGTTTATTTTCAAATATTTCATCAAATAATTGAATATGAATCATAGTTCATATTAATACAATAAAGAACTGTATGCATGGCTAGCTGACAATTATGTTCAATTGAATTAGATAAAATTTTCTATTAATCATAAAGCAGCGTCTGACATTTTTTCGAAACTGTGTCTCCTGCTCAAATATTATTAAATCACCATAAATAATTTCAATTGATAGAAGGGGTTTAATTACTCCTAACTGGTTGAAGAAAATTAAAGTTATGTTCTTGAGATATTTCTTAGCCTATTTATCATAGCAATGTCCTAACAGATTTCTGTCGCCACTCTATGTATTCTATTCCCCAAATCAACAAGTATTTCATTGTTGGATCGAACATGGTTATCACAGATTTAGTAGAAATATTCCATAATGAAATAAAACTCAATATGTTGTGACTTATAAATGATGCCTTGAGCATTGAAACCATTTTTGTGTAAATAAAAGCCTTCAACTACAAAAGGCAACATACGAGTATTGTGTTTTTATTTCATTACTCTGACAATTAAAATCACTTCACTTACATGGGCTACTTTATACAGATTAATAGAACAATATAACAACTTGTAGTACCCTTTATTAAAAACTTTAAAATATTTTAACAACTAGTTTCGACAATAGATCATTTTCAAGTTAAAATGTAAAGTTAAATTTTTAACATCAAAATGACCTATGAATCGAAACTAGTCGTTGAAATATTTTAAAGTTTTCAATAAAGGATACTAAAAGCTGTTATATTGTTTCTATTAATCTGTCAATTAACTTTTAAGCAAGTATATATAACAAAACCAAGGGTTTCACATTCATTTTAATGGCTGTTTAATATTTCAAGTAGTATGTTACAATAGAAGAGATAGCGCATTAGTCTAGACTAGATGGCTATGTATTGACAATAAAAAAACTTCCATTTTGCCACTTTTTGATTCGAGTTGATAGTATTGACTCTTTTCCTACCATTAAAACTTTCAAGATCTTCTCATTTAGACTTTCTAGAATGAGTACTTCCATTTCCAAATTGCTAAATTTCAGTGAAAGGTATCTAATTGGATTTCTGAAGGAAGAAAATACTTTCAAAGACTCTTCTATAGTGGAATTATCATTATTAAAAAATAATAATAACTACTCATCATCATTGATATGATTTAGAAGGAATGCTGACAGTTTGGAGTGAACAGGTTGATGACCCACCTTGAACCTCTTATCGGAGGCGGTCTTCTTGAGGGGCGGCCTATCGGGGGCGTTGGTCACATTGGCCCCCCCTGTCTTCTCCACCTTTCCGCCGCTTAGTTTCCGCAGCGGGGGCGGTAGCCATTTTCGTCTGAAACAAACAAGTAAATTAAATAGTTTGCTAATCATAAATTCACCGTTCAATCAATAAATAGGTCAGATTTGTTTTAGAAAAATTAATTTCAAGACAAAAGTCTTCATGTAGAGACTCACACAAAGATTTGTGTGTGAGAAAAATTAATTTCAGTTCAAAGACAAAATATGTCTAGATGTATTATGAGGATTTCACATTGACGTGACCAAATTTTGAGTTATAACAAATAAAAGGTGTTAAAGAGGCAACTTGAATATTAATATTTAGTCCCAAAAAATCGTTTCGAGATGCATTGAGGTCAAGGTATCTTCTCAGAGCTGAGCTCTAAATAAAGGATCCAAATAAGTATCAAGTTACCATTTCCACCATACTCAGATTTCATGTCATTGTTTATTAGAATCTGGAGCCTGTTTTGAGGTCCAGTAGAATTGGGAAACGATAGGCTCACACACACTACACTTATAAAATTATTATACATCTTCCTATACTATCCATATCTAATGTAATGTGGCCAGATTTTACTGAACTTATTATGCAGTATGTGAAGATTGTCTCTTCTGCTGTAGAATCAACATCAGCAAACATGTCCTATCCTACTTCTCCTATTATACTAGAAGGTGTATTCTCTTAGCTACGCATATTGTACTGTTCAAGTTATATTTCTCTTATGCATGAAGTGTAAGACAGCACTTGTTAGGATCTGTTCGCTGTTAGGACTTGTCAAAGCTTCGAAGAGGTATGTAGAATGTGAAACATCACTTACTTTCGAATTATTATTATATTACTCAATCGGAGGAATAGAACGACTCTAGCAGTTGGTTCTCAGACAACCACACTGTGCTTGGTTAAGATAGTTCCAAAGAATAATTTTATAAATACGGTACTAAGGCTCTGAGAGAAGTGAAAATGTGAGCTGGAATAACACTATTGAGAGAATTGATATTGAAGAGTATCAATATTATTGAAGAGGATGATATAATTGATGAGAAATAATCCAGATTTCTAAATTCTGGCCCTTCAAAACGCAAAAGAAATCAAAATACAGATAAGCATGTTATAATACTATGTGGATTTTATTCATTATTTATACAATCACAGTCAATAAACGTTCATATTATCTATATTAATCCATGTATGGATTATTGTGATTAATTATTTATATCAGCCCAGTTATGATAGAAGATAATCTATCAGACATACGAGTTCCTTTATAATATCAGATTGATTACTTATATGAAATAAAAACAATCCAATTTGTTGAACTCACCCACTGAACACCCTTCGTTTGTTGACTGGAGAATTGGTGGTAACTGATGCCGAACTACAGCTCGCCGCTCCGAGCCCCCCGCCATCATTTGGTCCAGGATCTACAACAAAAATAACACAATTCATAAGATTTTTGAAATTGAAAAACCAAAAAAAATGGGATCATAAAAAACTGATAATTATTGCGAGGCTACTATTGAAATCTGTTTCAACACTGATATAGATCTGTTGCAACACTCTCATGTAGATCCTGAAATATAACTTGTTTTCTCAAATCAAGGAAACGCAGAGAATTAATATCATCCATTACATAGAAACAATCTATCCTATTTCCAAGGCTCTAATGTGAAGTTGATGACAGAAATACTAGAGAAGTTGTGATGCAATAACTAGAACAAGGACCACCCATTGCTAGGCACATCAAATCGATTAGAATAGTGTCAACGAGGGGTATCGATTACTTCAGAGCTGTGACTGTGGGAAAATACAGCAAACCAGTCTATGATGGGTCATTGGGTAGAAAATTTGACAAGAAATGCAATCTCCAACTTCCAACACAATATTATCAAGTTTCACATAACTTATTTTTCATAGAATAAGGTGCTCAGTGTGTATAAAGATGAATAATAAATTTTTGTAAATAGTATTTTGATTATAATTAGTTTTGTTCACAAACATTCATCGTATAATGTAAATCAATTAAGTTCTACTTTCCAATGAATATCTGATCTGATGAGCATAAAGAGAATGATGCCATTGGGAGTATTCACAGAATGACACACTGCAAATGTGAACCACTACTATTCTCTTTCACCATTTATTTTTACTTTTAACTAATCTTCCCCTAACAGAAGCCTTATTGTTACAGAGTCAATATTAATAATGTGTAGAAGATTAAGATCGACTGATGAGCGAGACAGAGAGAGAGAGAGAATAGAGCTCGAAAGAAAACCGAACAGCAAGTGGAAAAGGTTAGGAAAAGCAGTGGGCGGACCGGAAAATCCATCCTCTTCACCGCACCGGATGAATTCTTCCGGAAAAACCGCACCAAACGATTTTCATCTTTCTGCTCGTGAAAATTCTCAATTCCCCAGCTACTACTACCCACCACAACGTCATAAATTTTCACCATTAGCATTCCTCCAAGAGCCAACGAGTTCCCAGTAGATTAACCGGAGCGCGCTCAAGATAAGACCGAGAGAGAGGGTGTGAGAGTCTTCTATAAATAAAAATGTCTCTATGACGTCATAACTGGTAGCTGTGACGTCATAATGGGTTTGAGTTCACGGTGTAGTAAGCGCGTCTCAACGATTATCGACTGGTTCGAGAAAAGCTTCTGACAATTTTCCTCTCTAACAACGTGATTGGAAAAGTTGGATTAGCTGCTTAACATCTTATTAACACCGTGACAGAGACACTTTTTTTAAAAAGATTGATTTGAAACATTTCATTCATCAGAAATATATTATATCATCTAAGAGAGCCAAGGCAACGACAACCAATGAACGAGTTTGTCATTAATGTAATTACGTCATTTTACGGTGGTGAATCAAATCACATTTTCGTGCAACCGGGTTCATATGTTATCAATATACGTTGGTATGAATAAAAGTTGAATTTTGATGTTCTGGAAGTACTGCATGCAAGATTAGGCTCACTTGTCAATAGCTTCATCATCAGCTCATTTAATTGTATTAAAAATTCTAGAAAGAAGCATAAGGTAACATAATTCCATGATAATCCCTCCTGGCCATAATCTACGATCAGACGCCAAATAAGGAAGAAGGACATTTGAATAAGATTTCGTATGTCGCTTAAATACAGCAACGATAATTGCTTTATTCGCAAAGTGTAAAAAGGTGAATGCTACTAACAGGTCAGGGGTCAGCTCGGATGTTGACTTTTCAATGTATAACCTACCACTGGTCAAGAAGGCCATCTTCTCAATTATTCGAGATAATGCCTGAATTTATAAACACAGGATTGTTAAAGAGTATTGATGAGATTATAAATATTGATGAGATCATAGATGGAATTATCACTCTACTAACTAGATTGCTATTCCACAATATTTCATTCAATATAAAGAATTCATAGAGTATAAAAGTACATTGGATAGAATTGAAATGAAATGCTTTATAAATCATTGTCCAGTATTTATCGACCGACTTTAAATAGATTGAAGTTTAATGACTTAGAAGTATCATTTTTCAGACTAAATCACTCCCGTAACTATATGGATTAATTAAAAAATTGATGACTTGGAGGGATATACGGATCAGAGAGATGAAGAGAGATAGAGGACAGCCAGTTATAGTGATTAAGTCCGAGACAAGCCCGTTTGCTAAGTTGACAAAACAGACTCAGTCGATGCTGTACTTTCATAGAGGGGGAAACTAGGTATGTGTATTATGAGGTGTTGAACACTCACTTAAGACTACAGAACCAGAGAGTATAGAACGAACACATTCTATATAAATATATTAATTCTATACTCTCTGAACAGAACGCGGTCCTCTCTAGCACGGCAACATCGCAACCGCAGTATCCCTACTTTACTCAGCTAAGCATATCCCTCCAAGATGGAAGATCTTTTTAATTCAACTATAGTCATGTTACTCACGTGGTAGTAGCACCCAACCTAACAGCTGTCACATTACAATACCATATAACATTGAACGATTTAACAATTTATACGGTTCTGTCATATTACAGAACCACTGAGCATTTATTATACGGTTCTGTTATATTTATTCTCATTCAATTTTTAGTAATATCTGTAATATTACAGAACCATTGAACATTAATAATTATACGACTCAGCAATTATACCGTTTTGTCATAATATAGATCCGTTGAACATTAAATATACAATTCTACAAGAATTTACACAAATTTCAACGCCATATCCGGTGGAAATCTCACCTGTAGGCGACGTGAGGGCACTGGAAAATCCATATCCGGCCAACCGGTGCACCCGGTCGCAAATCACCCGCAAGTTGTAGAGCGAACTGCGCCGGGGCCCTCCTTTCTCCGGCGAGGGCACCTCCAGAGAGGAACCCATCAGCTGATCCGAGCTGACGTCACTCATAATTCGCGCCACGCGGCCTGCTTTCGGCGATCGGGGCGGCGAAAATGCTCGCTCACTTTCCACACTCATTGTAACACTTGGTTCTTTCACTCACAAAAATTCTGTATCGTTTTTAGCCGTTCAATCTCAGCCGAATCTAGTTATGTCGCGTAGTAGTAACATCCCAAAATTTCAACACCAACAACACTATCACGACAAATCCTGTGTCGTTTTCAGGAATTCAATCCCACCACTCAACATCCCAAAATTTCAACATCAGCAACACAATCACTAACAAATGCTGTGTCGTTTTCAGGAGTTCAATATCAGTCGAGACTTGTTATGATGCCTAGTAGTAGCAACCAAAGTTGTTGCTGTAGCGCCATCTCACTGTTCCACTTATCAACATTGTCACAAATAACTGATTTAGTTTAGTCAATTATCACTAGTAGGGGTAAAGTGAGAATACTGCCCCAAAGCTGGCTCAAACCTGCCCCAAACCTGGCTCAAAGCTGCCCCCAAATCTGCCCCAAATCTGATTCTTGGTTCTAACCTTGCCCAATCCAATGTAATCTGATCTAACCTAACCTAGCCATACCCCTAATCTCACAATAAACCTCAAATGAAGATTTCCCACTTTTTTGGAAAAAAAAAACTAGATCCAGCTTTTTTTTATTTCTTGAATAACTAAGAAACCGTTAATTTTACAAAAAATCTACAAGAGTAACTTTTTCCAGTAAATCTAATAACGAATCCATTGACACCCCATTTGTCAAGATTGAACAAAAAATAAGGATCTCATGGGAAAACTAGATCCAGCTTTTTTTTATTTCTTGAATAACTAGGAAACCGTTAATTTTACAAAAAATCTACAAGAGTAACTTTTTCCAGTAAATCTAATAACAAATCCATTGACACCCCATTTGTCAAGATTGAACAGAAAATAAGGATCTCATGGGAAAACTAGATCCAGTTTTTTTATTTCTTGAATAACTAAGAAACCGTTAATTTTACAAAAAATCTACAAGAGTAACTTTTTCCAGTAAATCTAATAACGAATCCATTTGTCAAGATTGAACAGAAAATATGGAAAAAGTGGATCCAATTTCTTGAATAACTAAGAATAATTTTTTTCAGTAAATCCATTATTATCCATAATCAGAGTGTACATCTTGATGAGAGTATTACCAAATATGAGTATATCACTCACACACCATATATTCAACAGACATTTAATTACAATGATGAAATTCGAATTAGTTTAAAACAAGAAGATATTTATACACTTCCAAGTAGAAGTTTTCTCATAATTGAAGGCGAAATCAAAGTGAAAGATAAGAATGATGTTGAAACCAAGGACTTTTCACTTATCAATAATGGAGTTGCATACCTATTTGATGAAATCAGATATGAATTGGGAGGGGTTGAAGTTGATCGCACACGTAATGTAGGATTGACAACAACCATGAAAAACTATCTACGCCAATCAAAACTCAATGAAAAAATTATGGAGAATGCAGGATGGAAGTTGACTGGATGGAAAAGTTTAGATAAATTCTGCTTCTGCATTCCTTTGGATATGTGGTTAGGTGTAATGGAAGACTATAGAAAAGTTCTATTAAATGTTCATCAGGAAATTGTTCTATTAAGATCATCATCAGACTTAAATTGTATTGAATCAGAGACAGCAAAATCGGTGAAAATTGATATTACAAAACTACAATTGAAAGTACCCTATATACATGCCTCTGACACTGTTCATCTTGATCTGCTGAGTTTAACACATAGTGATATACCAATTACCATTCCATTCAGATCATGGGAATTGCATGAATTTCCACAATTACCTGAAACTACCAATCTTCAATGGACAGTTAAGACAACTTCAAACATATTGAAACCTAGATTCATTATTCTTGGATTTCAAAAGAATAGGAAAAATGTTATAACTGCTAACAGGTCACATTTCGATTTCTGTAATCTGAACAATGTTAATCTCTATTTAAATGCTCAATCATTCCCCTATGAAAATATTGTTGGTAATAAACATTTATTGTATCACATGTTCTCTGAATTCCAAAATGAATACTATCCTTATAACAGCAGTACATCAATTGAGTATAAAACATTTGATGAATATGCACCATTGGTGTTATAGACTGTAGTAAGCAAAATGAACTATTGAAATCTGGTGCAATAGACATAAAGTTGACATTGGAAACAACAAATAATTTCTCAGAAAAAACCAGTGCCTACTGTTTAATCCTCTATGATAATGAGTTTGAATATACACCACTGAGTGGAACAGTAAAAAGAGTATTATAAATCTTCTATAAAATAACAAAGAACTAGACAATATTCAAATCAAAAGTATTATCTACAAATGTATCAATATTTTATCTTCAGTATCATCCCATTGATTTGTAGAATTGTTCTTGTCTCAACCATTTTCTTCAAATTTAATTTTAAAGCATTTTATATTATTATTCAATTTATCAGCTTCTTTCAAAGCAAAATACTGACTGTGATGATATAGTGCTATCCATATGAGCTTAGATTTTTCATTAAAGTTGAATAATGTTCTTGGTCTGGGTAACCAAACCTACATTTTTTTCTGGGTGTACTCACCTACATCTACAATTTTTTTCTGGGTGTATTCACCTAAACCTAAGATTTTTCACCTATATTTATTACATTTTTTTCATACCATTCTTTAAAAGAGATTCCAGAAGAAAGTGAGAATTTTTGGATTAAGTTTGGATCAGTCATATACTTCCATTCTTTTTCATTATTGAGATTGATGTTTGGTATGAAAGTTGCAGCTAATGGTATACATTGTAAAAAATGGAAAAAATTCTGAATCAAATTTTTGATATCAACATTAGTATCTCTATTATTATCTTTATCATACAAATATCGACCAAATTTATCAACACTCATGATCTATTTTTATAATAAATGTTTAATACAACCTGAGGTGAGTTTTCAAGTAGTTCAGGTTAAAGGCAGAGGGTCAAGCCCCCCCAACCCCCCCCCTTGTGGGGGGTGGGGGGGGTTTAGTGCTGAGGTTTGCTTAAGAAAGGGTCTCAACATAAAAATGCTTGTTGCTTAGTTTCAGAGTTAGGATCCCTTGACAAATAATGGATTTACTGAAAAAAATTATTCTTAGTTATTCAAGAAATTGGATCCACTTTTTCCATATTTTCTGTTCAATCTTGACAAATGGATTCGTTATTAGATTTACTGGAAAAAGTTATTCCTGTAAATTTTTTGTAAAATTAACGGTTTCTTAGTTATTCGAGAAATAAAAAAACTGGATCTAGTTTTCCCATGAGATCCTTATTTTCTGTTCAATCTTGACAAATGGGGTGTCAATGGATTTGTTATTATCCGGTGGAAATCTCACCTGTAGGCGACGTGAGGGCACTGGAAAATCCATATCCGGCCAACCGGTGCACCCGGTCGCAAATCACCCGCAAGTTGTAGAGCGAACTGCGCCGGGGCCCCCCTTTCTCCGGCGAGGGCACCTCCAGAGAGGAACCCATCAGCTGATCCGAGCTGACGTCACTCATAATTCGCGCCACGCGGCCTGCTTTCGGCGATCGGGGCGGCGAAAATGCTCGCTCACTTTCCACACTCATTGTAACACTTGGTTCTTTCACTCACAAAAATTCTGTATCGTTTTCAGCCGTTCAATCTCAGCCGAAACTAGTTATGTCGCGTAGTAGTAACATCCCAAAATTTCAACACCAACAACACTATCACGACAAATCCTGTGTCGTTTTCAGGAGTTCAATATCAGTCGAGACTTGTTACGATGCCTAGTAGTAGCAACCAAACTTGTTGCTGTAGCGCCATCTCACTGTTCCACTTATCAACATTGTCACAAATAACTGATTTAGTTTAGTCAATTATCACTGATCACTATTGACAACTTACTGAAGGTAAGAACTACTCTTAATTCACTAGTTTCAAGAACCATCAAAAGTTCACAAACCCGTCAAACAGCTCATTTTGTTTTGTCTTCTTCAACTTATTATGTTTGACTGAATACGGTTTAGCAATATTGGAAGAGTTCGGCTAACTATTACATTCAACAAATGACTGCTTGTAAATGATTGTTCTGTCACGTTTTATTGAATGCTGTTCATGATCTATCAGCTTCATGTAGACCTCTCATTCAATTTGAATGCATCTAAAGATGGAAATCAAGTACAGTTAGTTAGTTCAAGGAGCCCTAATAGGCAATAACATGTAAAATAGAACGAATCTTGAGATGGAAATCATGTAGAAATAGCTAACTCTAGTAGGAAATGGAATCAGAATTTGCATTACTGCACCACTAATGCATCGTCCAATGACGATTATTTTATGTAAAAATATACAAAATACGTGAATTGGAATTCAAATTGTCAGAAAATACATTCTCAACCACCCCTACAGTGTAATGGAGATGCATTTAGTCACGAGAATGTACAGGGTTATTTTAAATGATGGACCCATTTTCAAAACTTGGTATTTATTAAGTAGAAATGCAAATGGACTTTTAGGAAACCACTGTATTTGAAGCAACCAGAATAATAAAGCTACGGAATATGGAAGTTGTATTCTAATAACAGATTCCAAATCAGGCAAAACTGATAACAACTGTAACAGTCAACAATTTTCATCGGAAGCTTGAATAATATAATTACTTGATATGGAACTCGCATTAGATAAAATAGATACTGTATTCAACGATGAACTGATAATTAAAACAGAAACTTCAGTAGTAGGAGAGCAGAGAGTAACACAAGGAAATACTAGCGAGCACATCATCCAAAGATTCGCTAAGCAAGGCAGCAAAATTAGTGACAAGTTTTCACGACTGCAGCCATTAATAACATTAGTCGCTAGGTGCTACAGCCACTATATACTGTCACCATTCCCTACTAATAACACCAATGCTTTCCATTCAAAAAATCCTGACAGTTTGAAGTGAATTTCACTTTATCTGCTAGCTGCTTTGAATCAACGACCTTCCACAACTCCACATAAATACAGTTATACAATTAATCCTATGAGACTGTTTCCACCACTAACCATAGGTATACTAATAACACTATGACATCCACATTCATCACCATATACAGGTATACTAATGATGGTCTGCAGTTAACACATATTATAGCAAGGCTTCCTTGATCTTCCTAATTCAGCACACCACTAATAACCATCACAATCACAAAATGGAAAGTGAAAACGCCCCGGCGTCGCAACATAAATCGTTATAATTCGCATGTGAGAGACAGACGGCAAAATTTAATCTATTAAACAGCATACAGTGCTTCATCACACCACGAATTGTGTCACTGCTTTCAACTATCATTAATTTCGCGCCGTCTTACTTCACAAGTAACACAAGGTGTTATTGGTGTATGAATACTAGCATATGTAGATGTATAATTTATGGAGTGACGTCCTTGGCTCATATGGGGTAGTAAGTTTCATTTTCTGTCAATATTTGAAAGGCTGTCAAGAAATAAATATTATTAATTAGTATGATTAGTATTGATTTTCGAAAGGTTTTTTGGGGAAGGCAGTAGTTGTCGATAAAGGTCAACGGTAGAAAATTTTCTCCTCTCCTGATAGTCAAGAGGTAGAAAATTCGATTGATAGTTAATTGAAATAGCAAAAGATTCAATATCTTAATGATTAATGATGAGTTACCATTCATTCGCGTAATATGAAGGTTTCAATTTTGGGTACAGGCTCTAAATACATCTTTTGAGCACTTTACAACTTGGAAATGAAGGCGACGGTTCAGGTATTGAGGGCTCATTCCACTATGAGGGTATCTTCCACTCAACACAGTCACTACACCTAGGATGATCAGTTTCCATAGATTGATGATCGATTTTTGAAAGGTTGTCAAACGTTTGACAGCCAATGATTGAAGATTTCAACAGCTGTCAGTTAAATAACAGTTGATTGAAGATCACTGTTGATCGGAGATCGATAATCTTTGAGTTAACTCTAATCTACTTGTCAGAGGAAAGTGTGTTTGAGCATAAACTAAAATATGAATAACATCAACTATTGCAAAATTTTAACATGCAATCAAATTGGTTTTAACCTATGATCGCCGTCTTCATTAGTTCACGAAAGCAGACCGTCTATTCTATTAATTCTATTAATTCATTCCTTGAATGTCATTCATTGAAAATATAGAGAGATATCATAAGCAACATTATTGATGGGTAGGCCTGATTCTGTTATAAGTAATCTGAGGCCCGGTTGCAGAGTTGCACAAAAGCCTGTTAAATTTTAATCATGATATAATTCTACGAGAACCAATTACAGGTTTTTTCCAAGGAGAAGGCTTCTCTGATTGGCCCTCGTGGCATAAAATCGGGATAATAAGTTAACAGACTTCATGTAACTGGGTGTGCAAGTATCCCAAACAAATTTTATTGTATTGATTATACTTCATCACCAGAGCAGTTGGCAAGTTCCATATTCTACAGTGAGATTCACTTCAACCTGACAGCTTTCCTCATGAATACCATCAATGCTTCCCATTTAACCATCAGCTGACAGTTGTCCATTTATCGATCCAGCAAATACTAGATAATAACCCACAAAATCTATTAGCCTCAATCGTATCTAGTTGATAACGTTTCGCTTTTATCGTTTTCGGTGGATAATAACCAACGATGCTTACGTTGATTAAACTTCAATTCCATTATTTCCAAATGACATCACCTCAATCAATATTGATGGGTATCAGTGGCAATTTGCATGCTAAACCATCAACATATGCATCAGTGTCCCTGCATCAATAATTGAAATCCGACAACTAGTCCCGATAGCATTCAATAACATTGTCACAATAGCAACTGTCTCGATAACACTGCGAGTATCGAAGATATTATTGATGTTGGATGGGCTTTCATCAATAATTGGCCTGCTAGTTTATAGATAGCAAGTGCATCGGGCATTGATGACATTTCAAAAATCAATTGATTTGTTCTGTTAGTCAATAGCATACAATGCCAATTTGAGATTAACCCAACAGTATTATGCCCAAATCTAATACTTGAAACAATATTCATATGATCTATTATTGTTCAGTGTAACTGTATCGATCAAATCGTGATTGATACTTCCTATATTTTTCAAATTTTATACAATTGTAAAACCAATACGAAACAATTCTAAATCAATTTCCATACACTTCCAGAAACGTGAGATATGAAACTTGATTTCCTCCTAAAATATCTTCGATAAATTACCCAAAACAACTTCATGATACTGTTGAGAAGTGAGGTGATATACGTCATTTCCTGAACCACCCAGCTATTTCTGACAGACCTTGATTGCAAATCAGTGCCACAAGTGCTCAGCAAGTACACATCAAAATAATCGGGCACTAAAATTGTATGCATATGATAGAAGGTGGTAGAGTAACATATGGCTTAAGGCTCTATTTTTGGCACATTAAATGCCATCAAGTGCTTTAGGGCTCTGGTACAGCACAGCAAGTAGCTTACGTTTTACCCACATTAAACTGACAGCATCCATTATAAACACCATTAATGCTTCCTCTTTCAATCAATGCAGACAGTTTAGAGTGAATCTCACCGTAATATCAACATACACACAGAGTCGTGGTTATCTGTTGCAAGCATCTCTTTGCCGCCGAAGGCTGTTTCAAGTTGTCATCCTGCCAATTTTGAATTTTTTTATTCTTGTACGACAAAGTACAAAAAACTGTGTTGTTTGTGTTTGAGGGATCTCTGAGAATAGTCCGAAACTAATCTTACTTTCTTCCACTCTGAAAAAATTTCACTGCACCACGTAAAATGTTATCAACAAAGTCTCTTCCCTTTACTTTCTTCCATTATTTACTTAATTCTTATGATTGATGTTGACAGTATTCCGAGTTTGAAATGTTGGTTGGAAAGTTACGTCTGCAAATAATGAATGTTTGTTGGAAAGGGATGTTTTTCATGCAGTGAGAGAATTACAAAGCAGTTTTCTGAGAGTGATAAATATTAAATTAACCATACGAGGATCAAATTCTGTGTTTCATAAATCTCCTCAGATGAGAGTCGCATGAATATTTCATCTATTATGTCATAACGCACGTTTTAGCGTCCAGTTCAGTCAAAATTATGAGACCTTATTTTGATTGTTTGTAGTTTATTTATTATTTTCAATAGTATCATCTACTGCAAAAGTAGTATAAATGTATCCTCATTCCAATGTTCAGAAACAAATTCTGTGTTTCATAAATCTCCTTTGATGAGAGTCCATGAATATTTTATCTATATTGTCATAACGTACGTTTTTACAGAGACAATCGAAATAATCTCCTCAATTAATAAATATTAAATATTTCCTTACTTTATGGTTTTAGCTTCTAGTTCAGTCAAATTTATGTGGCCTTATTTGATTGTGTCTAGATTATTTTCAATAGGATCATCTGCTGCAAAAGTAGTATAAATGTATCCTTAAAATGAATATCACAAAACAATAAGTTATTTATTATTTGAATTATGTTTCTACTATGTAGTATTTGTATTTAGGGCTGTATGCAGTATAAGTTTAAACTGAGTATGATCAGCTGATACTGTCGTTTCAACTGCAAATTGAACACATTATGGGAAAAATTCTACTTTTATCCACCAAATTTCAAATTAGCTTTAAACTGAAGAATGTGGAATACGTCCCTAATAAAAGGTTTGCTATTGAGACTCCCATTAATTCCTTTACATTTTTTGTGTAGTTGAGAAGTTGATATTGTGGTAATTATTCATATTGAATGAAAAAGACTGAGAAATTGTCAAAAACCACTGATTTATTGATAATTAGAAAGACCGGTTTCGGTTATTACACCATTGTCAATCTCTGATTTATTCAATAGAAAGTTTATCAGAGATTGACAATGGTGTAATAACCGAAATCGGTCTTTCTAATTATCAATAAATCAGTGGTTTTTGACAATTTCTCAGTCTTTTTCATTCAATTCCTTTACAACTACTTTGCTCTACTATTGTATAGCATTTATATTATGTGTGTACGCGTCTTCACCATTTCTAGTTATCTTGCAAATATGCATACACTTTGATTGATCGATGTGTTTCGAGTCTCAATTAATATTTTGATGAGATCAGAGATTACATTGCAGAGGTGGGTGGATGAGTAGGCGTGTGAATAACTGGAAAGGGGTCTGGTCTCACGTCAACGTGTTGAAAATCTGTGCTGGTTGATTAATTGTGGCCATTGTCTAACTAGAAGAGGTGGGCTGAAATGTGGTGGTGGGGGGTGGTTACCTAATTAGATGTTGCTGGTCAGAGGGAGAGGAAGGAGGAGAGCACGGAAACATGAGAAGGTAAAAGGAAGAAAAGATGAGAGAGGGTGAACAGGAAAAGTAGAAGAGGAGGAGAGATGGAAAAGGAATGGTGAAAGGTGAAATGGGGGCGGAAGGAGGAAATAGGAAGCAAGAAGAAATAGAGCAGGAATAGGGGCGGAAAAAGGAATGAGGAAGAAGAATACAGTAGAAAGTGAAGTTAGCAGAAAAAAGTAGAGATATAGGAGTACTAAGAGAAGAAAAAGACGAGAATTTTGTGAGGAAATAGGAGGAGGATTGGCAAAATAAAGAGGTAAAGAATGAAAGGGTGGCGGTGGTGGTAGAGGCAGAGGAGGAGGAGGAGGAGGAGGAGGAGGAGGAGAAGGAGGAGGAGGAGGAGGAGGAGGAGGAAGAGGAGGAAGAGGAGGATGATGATGAGGAGGAGAAAGAGGAGTAGGAGGAGGAGGAGGAGGAGGAGGAGGAGGAGGAGAAGGAGGAGGAGGAGGAGGAAGAGCAGGAGAAAGAGGAGTAGGAGGAGGAGGAGGAAGAGGAGGAAGAGCAGGCAGAGGAGGATAATGAGGAGGAGGAGTAGGAGGAGGAGGAAGAGGAGGAAAAGCAGGAAGAGGAGGAAGAGGAGGATGATGAGGAGGAGAAAGAGGAGGAGGAGGAAGAGGAAGAGTAGGAGGAGGAGGGAGAGGAGGAGAAAGAGGAGTAGGAGGAGGAGGAGGAGGAGGAAGAGCAGGAAGAGGCTGAGAAAGAGGAGTAGGAGGAGGAGGAAGAGGAGGAAGAGCAGGAAGAGGAGGATAATGAGGAGGAGGAGTAGGAGAAGAGTGATATTACCTTACAATATCAGTTCATGAACAACAAATATTGTCTAGTGAACTTACATTTCAAAACACCTGTTACAACAAGGGAATCGACTCGAAACAACATAGACCAACAATATCCTAAGGCAAATCATAAAACATTTGAATTTGGAAAAAATATATGCAGCCAACATCTCATGAACCACCAATTTTGCCCGGGGCAACTCAATTAAAATCCAAAAACCCAACAGATGTTAATCAAGTCATCAACTTATCATCAACCAAAAAACTCAATCCACACATTATAAGGCCTAGTGGCGGCTATTACTCAGATATATCGGCTAGATTAGCTCCGCACCGGCTAGAGTACACTCTAATAAAGTAGACTCACTTCTTGACCTCACTGTAGACCTATGAGCGGCCAAACCGGACAATCTCCAACTTCCATATAAGCTGCCAACCTTAATGAGCCAACAAAGCAAAGCAAAGCGCCGTACCGATCTCAGACATCGATCCACTTTCAACTGTCAGCACTGGTCTAATGGAAGACATTCGCGTTGGTTATTGGCAATACTGCTACTTAAAGTTTCATCCAACTACACTTTTGTCTGTCAGTATTGGTTAAATAGAAAGTATTGGTGATATTTTCATAAGGAATGCTGACAGTTTAAAGTGAATCCCACCGGCTGTTGTTCGAATTCAAATACTACTCAAAACATAATCACCACTTAGTGCCAAGTGCCAAGGCCTCCGCACTAAGGCCAACATAACCCCTAAACCCAAATGCATATTATAAGATAAGTTCTTATCGCAACACATGTCTTTACTATCGTGCAAAATCAAAATATCCTCTATAAGGAATGTACTAGCAATTTTGTGCTCGATAACATTAAATTCGCGTTCATTTCAAGTGTGACACAACTTCAATTAAGAATATTGCTTACTACAACACAACAGATGTCAGCATCATCACACAGAAATAAAATTGTACTCACAAGAATGTAATGACATTTTTTTTCAAACAGCCACAAGATTAAACTCCACTTTCAATGCTAATGAGACAACTTCAATGTTCAATTTATCTTACCGTAACACAACAGATGTCTTTATTATCGTTGAAAGGATAACACTCTTCAGAAAGGAATGCTATGACAATCTTCAACTTGTTGCCAAAGTATACTAATCCTAATCTAAATTATCGAATGAACATTTCATTTTTTATGTGGCATTACTTCAATGCTTCCATTTCTGCTCATCGCTATAAAAATCACAAAATGATTGAATTCTACATAGCTCGACTGTACGCTCTTTGAGAACAATGGATCAATAAAATATGAGAGTACGATCATTTTCTATCAAGGCAGCGAATAATTCCTCAAGAGGTATAATCTTTTCATTTCTGCACGTTGAAAACACGTAAAAGTGTATCATGAACTGACAATAATTGATTTGTCATACAGCCATCCAATCAACTTATAGTTATAGGCCTGCTCAACCCTCACAAGAACTAAATAGGATTTGCTATTGTCTGCCCAAATAGTACATAACCTTGGTTTAAATACATTCACTAATACAAGATTGAAATTAGAAATGACCTGTACAGCGTTGAATGCGAAATTCGATTTATGAATTGACCTATGATTGAATAATAGATCTATAGATTTAAAGTTGAAGATTAATACTTTCTAATAATACGTCTAGGGAATCTTCTTAAAAATTCTAAATTGAAAAAATTATATTTTTTAAATTTTAAGAATTTAAATTGATTTTATTATTTTTCTAAAATTCGAATTTAGAATGATTAATGATATTGATCAACCACTGTACTGCAGTCAATACGAGTATATGAATTACGAAAAATGACAAATGGTAGAAGAATTTTCTAGCATCGTCCGAATTTCGAAAGAATGCGGCTCTCAACACCAATCAGATGCCAAGTTCCAATGATAATGCTTGCTAGCTGCCAAAAATCCATATCAATCCAAGAATAGTTGACCGAAAAGCTAGTCAACCCTTCCCCACCACACTCTTCAAACCCCCCTACCACCCCCAAAACCGTCCGAACAACTTGTGAAATGTTTACGTACTCTGGATCCATTCATAGGACATCATTCTACTAATAAATGGGCCTCCAAATAAATAGGCCAAATAGAAAAATTTACACGGAATAACATACATAATTATTAGGAATGCATTTGATAGGTCCTACAACAGTTCAAAGTTGAACATAAATATAATAGAACTCTTATCGAACAAAATACTTATGACATAATGAATATAATTTTGGTTGCGAAACAGTTCAATCATGACCTTTAGGCTTGCACTTTGAGATGCAGAATAAATCGGACAAATGGAGCCATACGATTGGTAGTTACTGACCTATCAAGGGAACAGTCTGCTATTGGTCGGGAGTCGAGACAAGACACTCCCACATAAGGCGGAGTATATTCAAACTACAGACAAGAGTCACCGTTAAACAACAAACCAGATTGAACTAAAAGCAATTTGAAAAACAGCTTCAAATTGCAAGCACATCAGAAAAATACACTGCCAATTGGCAAGATTCAATTTTCAAGTAACTGGCCCTACAAAGAATTTTCGACGAAAAATTCTCTAAACTAACATCCCCTTCAACTCGATAAGCATACTGGAAATCATATCAGATTCCTTACATTAATTTTGTCAAGATTCATACGGAAATAGAACAAAATAGACCAAACCAGACAAATTGAAAATGCAATTCCTGATCTTATGCAATTATCAGTTTCTTTATTTCTTAAAGACATTCTCTATTGATCTCATGTCTCTAGAATGTATACAGCATTAGTTTAATCTAACATCACAGGACAAGTATAATCTGGAAAAAATGTTAGAATTTGTTCCTAGTTCATAAAATTCTGATACGCTGCATTTCAAATAGCATTGTACTATCGGCATCGTTTTCGAAGAAACCATACGAGCCCCACTAGCAATACAAGACCCAGCTCTTGAAAATAGCTTTCAATCATTGAACGGAACAATTTTTCAAGCGAAAAGTACTTTCCACTTGTCAAATAGTAAGTAGTCAAGAATAGATTCTGTAGAAGCATTCAAACAGAAATGAAACGCAGTAATGTTGCTTGTAGATGTGAAATGACTTCTAGATGATGTAATAGTGTTTGTGGAAGTGCAGTAAGTTTCTCAGTGAGTAAGATGATGATGGTAGAGAAACAAACGTAAGACGACGAAGAAGAAGGAAAAGACATAGAAGAACAAAAGGGGGAGAAGGATGAGGTGAATGAAGAAAGTAGAAGGAGCGATGAGGAGGTAGAAGGAATGATGAGGAGGTAAAAGTATGAGGCAATATTGATAAAAACAGGGTGAAGATAACAAAGCTTCATAATAACCATACCATTGTTTTCAACTTTGATCATTTTACCAAAGTATAAAAATGTAAATTACGTAAGTGACATATTTCAAGCACTAAGAACCAGTCTGGAAGCGTTCATTTTCAAATCCATCAACAAACTTCCAGTATCAGCCATGATATTTATCTAAAAATGAATTCCAGGATTTCCTGCATAAAAATTAACAAACCTCTTCAATTTCATAGATAATTGAACACATTTATGAGACAGAATAATCTGTAATGAAATGAAAACACGATATGTTCCCTTCTCTACTTATTAATATGTCTACCTTCTCAACTCTTCTATTGACACAAAACCAAAGTTTCAATGCTCAAGGCATAATGAGTAAGTTGTAGGTTTCAACTCCATCTATTTGTAGATGTATAGTAGGTCAACTCATCAGTTATTGATTTCAACTAAATCTAAAATTATTAATGAAGATATACTCAAGTATTGTATCTCAGGTTTTGTGTCAATTGAACAATCCAAGTATAAAATTCAATAGATTTTCGTACGAAACCATCAAGATCAATGTCAAAGTTAACATCAGCAGATGGAAATAACAGCAGTAGAAATGACAGAGAAATAGCAGCAGAAATAACAGTAGAATCATCAGCATCAGAAGGTCAAACAGAAAGCCACCATTGACAAAGAACAAACAAAATCTGATGCAAAGTGACAGCGAAAAGGCAGCCCGGAACTGCTTCATTCACTTCAAACTGTCAGTTTCTAATCAATTGGGAAGCATTCATGTTATATCTATAACGTATAGTGACAGTTTGTAGAGAGTCTCACTACAGAACAGTATATTGTGATTCACTTTAATCTGTCAGCATTGGTTGAATGTGAAGCATAGATGCTATCTATTAGTAATTGTGACAGAAATATTAATCTCACTATAGAAAAGTACAGTATGATTCACTTTAAAATGTGAGAATAGGTCAAATTGGAAGTACAGATTTTATTTTTTGGAATTGTACAAATTTGAAGCTAATGTCACCATAGAACAGTAGCACACAAGAGTGGCTCTGTGTTGTGTGCTCTTCTCTCTAATGTCACCCCATTAGATTAGCATAATAAACGCAACACGGTGTGAGGCCAAGTGCCAAGATAGAGAAAGAGGGAGTCAGAGAGAGAGGTGTACAAATGACTCGTGAAATGGCTGGGCGTATCGGACCAATGATGATTACGATGATTGCCCGATAATTTCAGCACTAATTGGTAAACTCTACTCAATTTTTGGAAGTGGATTTTGGAAGATTCTCGGATGTTTGCTTGAGTTATTTTTATACTTAATCAAATAAATTTGAGAGTATTCACAAGCTATTTTGTATCTATTCGAATCCAAGAAGACTAGACCTTCTGTATTTTGAAGGTTTTTTCAGATGCCATTTTTTACACTTAATCAGATAATGTTGTAGAATATTTCGAGAATATATATTTTTGAAGGTAGAGTTGCTATTATTTTATTAATCCAAGGAATTTAGCTCAGAGGAGTTTTGGGTGGTGCTATTCTTTTACTTCATCATATAATAATTCAGGATCATTTACATGTTGACAATACTTGACAGGAGCTTTTCGTAGTACTGTATGTATTTCTCATTGATATATCATATATTTCGTTATTCAGGGACTGGATTTCTGATATGTGGTTGTGGACTGTAGACCGTAGAACGACTTGTTTTAGAATGGGAATTCATCCAAGAGAATAACAATTGTCTTGAGAAAGTACACAATTAATTCGAAATTATAGATTAATAATAAATGGAAGTGACAAAGCAATACAAAGTATTATTCAATATCAATTCATTGATCTATGGTGATGACAATGATTAGAGAGAGCAGGCTCCACCCTGAATTATTAAAAACCTACTTAAATCAGTTTGAATAAAAATTTATCGCAGTGGAAGATGAAGAAAAACCAGGTTGTAATTTCCTTCTTTCAAGGAAGTTAGTAGAACTTGAAGGAACTTTCAAGAAGTTTGGAGTTGAAAATTGTATATTTTTTCTAATAAAGAACTCAGATTATAGGCCAACATTACAACAAGATTGAATTATAAAGAACTCCTAAGAATCCAGATTAGAGTAGGCAACTTATGGAAAACTTATAAATTGAGAATAGCAAGCTATAAAAACCCATCAAGAATTTCAAATACTGTATCTAATAAAATAGCCTGATTGGAACATCATACTCTAACAAACTTCTACCATTGAATTAATTGGACTACAAAGAGAAACTATTTTAGTTTATCTATGCTACAGCTAGCATTTGAGATTGCCAATACTATAGGTACAAAATAAAAATAAATTGTTTTAAAAACGAATCACTACAAAACACACTTCACATTCTAACATAATAATTCAGAGACTTCTCTCTACACTAATCCCGGAAATCAAGTAAATCTCAGGGAAAATATTGTTAAATCACAAATCGTCGACGAATAAGAATTAACAAAAATTGTTGATTGATTCCCAGAACGATGAGGTATAAAATTTCACACAATTCTTGGTGAATTCAAAAATCACCGATAGTTGAAACCACTAAATTTCGTGTAAATCACAGAACGATGAAGGATGAACATTCACACTATTTCTTACGTTTCACGAACTAACAAAGGTAAAAATCCACTAAAGCTTGAGTAATTCACGACGAAGTATGAAAATACACTAAAATTCGTGGAAGGATAACATAATCCGCCAAGGATAAGGCCAGGATCGACCTTAACTTAGAACGCGTGTTTGGTGACTAACTGGTAGCACTAAGCTAAAATCTGACCACAGCCTCTGATAACACAGCAAAACTTTGTCCCCACTTATTGGTGGGGACTTTACACTCACACACACGCACATACTCCTGTCTTTCACACGCACACGTTCGCCATCGCACTGTCGCAAGCCACAGCACGCGATTTACTAATTATAATTAGAAGTGTGCTCAGTACACACACAAACCGACCATAAACTAGCTTGGAACTTGAATTTGGCGATTAGTAGGGGGACTTTATGTCGCCGGTGTCTAATTATGCATGCTTTATTACGAGTTGATACAGTCTGATGGAGATTAGGCTGCAAGCTACAAGGTTGCGCTCAACTATAAACAATGCAAAATATCAGATGGCTTTCCTGCATTCACGATGGAAGCTCAGGTATTTGAGGTTTTTCTTTTCCAACAAATTTCCATGCCAATTATTCATCATTCTTGGTGATCATTATTATAATCATTTTTATTAAGGTATATTAGCTAGGCTATATCAATGGTCAAGGGTGAATTCTTATTTACTTTGATATAAGTGTTTCCTTGGAAAGAAGTGACAAGATTTATGAATTTGTAAAATTTATAAATGGAAGTTATGAAAATTAGAGTATAGTGGTGCTAGTAAGTTTATTTCACCGAATTGAAAGTAATTCAAGTATATTCATATAAGTTGAAAACAATGAAGCTGCTAATAAGCTAAAGTATATGGTTGACCTGACAATCTGCGTTTGTGAAAAGGTTAGGATCTATGTATTTCAGTAGCATATTTTTCACTGAAACTACCAAAAAATTCAATCGGAGATATGGATAACAATTGTAATAACAGAACAAAGAGAAAATATCAACTGTACTTGAATCACAAATTCGAAACTCCAAGATATCGAAGTGTGAAGAAAATGGTTGTGGAAATGTTTAAGAAGCCGACCAAAGGAAGACAAAGTGATTGATGATCTGGCGAGTGATTGATTGATTGATTACCTAGCATTAATTGAATGTGAATTGAATCTTAGGCTCCAGTTACGTTGGAATTCTGATTGATTCAACCACTTTTCCAGATAGCATCTAGAGATATCAAGAAGTACGATAAATTCTAATTGGCATTTTAAAGATGTCGATAACATAAGTTTGATAAGTTATCGGGGGTCTTTAATAACGAATAGCCAAAATTCTCACTTCTAAAGGAAATATTAAGGAGAATCACATACCGTCATTTAAAAAATGGGATCTATGGTTTACGTCAACCGATTCGAGTTCATGAATTTCTACAACACACATCTTACAATACCAATAATTTGATAAGCACTCTCACCAAAAAAGATAGACTGAACAAAGCACTTGATATAATATTTTCATTGAATAAAGAGTATGTATATCGTCTTTGAGGTAAATCAACGAGCATGACATGCTGACATGTAAATTACATTCAAACAATTTCAAATTTTGAATTCGTTGGTACTTTATTGAATTACAGAACCAAGTCTGCTTAGTTTGACAAGACAACTTAACGGGGACAACTTTAGTTACTTTACAATTCCAAATTATCAAGGTGTTGATGCTTTACAAGATTGAGGAAATCAATGTAGTCTTTACACCTACACGAGAATGATATTTTGGTTAAAACACATTTTCAAATACGTAGGTAATATAATAACGATATTACACACAGCGCTATTATAGAGGCGTTGATATTTAGGAGAATCGAGACTGGACAATACTACAACATAGCCTCCACAATTTCCAAGTTTACTGATGAGAATTCTGGTTAGCTCATTATTAACAATTCAGTTTCACTCTACTTTGTATTTTATATTATTTAAATTTTATTGAAGACAGGTACAGGAATCAAACAAATTTCAAATCAAATTCGATAATGTGGGCAAACATGATACTCATGACGCGGAATGGAAGTTTCTATTCTAGTATGAATACAGAAAAAATACAACACACATTAATTGACCAAACCTATTATGGTTATGCGTAGGGGAAACTGCCACAATGCTTAGTACCCTATCACAATATGCGTTATTCTCCAACGATAGCCTAGTCCTTTCATGATCCCGCCTAACAATTCGCATAATAATCCGCATCTCCAGTCAATTGTGACCAATTTGTACCAGAGAGTATAGAATATACTGTAATTACATTCTGTACTCTGCATTTGTGACCACCTACAGCTCTTTCGAACAATACTCTCTCGTTATTCATTGTTATCTCGTATCATCTTCACTATACTGAGATTCACTTCAAACTGTCATCATTTCTTATACAACTAACATCAATGCTTCCCATTCAGAAAATGCTGACAGCTTCTAACTTCAAGCTACAGTATCATCACTCCTTATAAAACAATAATATCAGTCTATGCTGACAGCATAAAGTGAATCTCACAATATGAAGGGGCGATCAACAGGTGTGTATTTAGAGAGTTTAGAGGACACCAATGAAACCAGGAAAGTTAACATAATCGTTATTTTTATATATTTGAGTCACTTTTTCTAGAACTTAAGAAAGACAGTAGATACCATTTCAATCACATGGAACCAATACATTATTGGAAGGTAACCTAATCATTAATTTAAATATTTCATTCAGCATTTTCTAAAGAAAATTGGAGAGGTTGTGGGAACAATTTGAAACACATAAAAGAAGGAAGTAAACAATATGAAACACATAACAGGGAAACGCAAGATAGAAACAAGTAAATTGATTATTTCGACCATTAATCACTGATAAAATTTTACAATTATCAAATACTGGTAACTGATAACAAGACATACACCATGCACACCAAAAAATAACCGTATCAGTTATTTTCCTACCTGTTGGCGGTTCTTCGAACGAGTAGAAAGACTTCAGACGTCTCCTTAGAGAGTTCATCCGACTGTTACCGGCTGTGGCCATTACAACCATCACTGCTACTTTGGAACTGTTACTTTCGGAAACACTGTTACACTTCGGAACTGTTATATTTCGACGACACGAGGAACCATGACGATATTTTCAAAATTATCACAGACCAGTCTTCTAGAGCTAGAATCTCGTAAATTGTTTAAAATCCATTTGAAAAGGGTACTTTTCTGTCAATAATTAGGCCTCTGAAAGTAGCATTCCACCCTCTTTCCACTACAAAATAAAATCCTATCAATATGAAATTTGTTACCGGATGATCATAAACGTTAGGTTTCTGAGGATAAACGGAGATAGTGCTTTACAAGGATATATTGATCTTCATGTAATAACTACTCTGTTATATGTGCAATATCAATGGAAATGAAAACTTTAAAAATGAAATACGTTAAAGGATGGTCTACGTCTCATACACGTAGAGTTTGTGTGAAACAATGAGCATAATGTTCTCATATCTACTTGAGAAGGTATTGAGGGGCGTGTCAAAGATTATGTTAATCTCGCAAGTGTAGAGAAAGGAAGCAATATTTACACACTTCCGCTTACTAAAACAACCTTGGAACTCTAGCGACGTTTTTCAATTGTCAGACACCTAGATGAAGGGAACAATGGGTGATTATTTTGGAGACCTTTCATGGTACATAAATATCTGTAATCTAGTTTATTAGACTAGCTCATCTTTTTTGGAATGAAGATTACATTCTGTTGCTTGAGTTTTTCATGTTGGGCTGCACCAACTTCCTAGCTGGGTTATCAAACGAGTACAGTCAAAGAGGGTGATAATAGAATATTATATTGAAAAAAGTGAATGAAATTAAAGTCTGGATTTCTTTCGAAAAGAATTGATATGATTATATTTTTTTATAGTCTACCTAATTAGCATAGCGCTGATACAGGATCTGAATTGAGCATCTAAGATCAGACTCAATCAATCTTATAGCAGCTTATTCCTCTCAGAAAAAATGTTACGGAATAAAATTCAACCTATAAAACATGTGAATGAGGACAGATAAAACGGGTTTATCTATAATATTTTGGTTGAAAAATCTGGATAACTGGAAAATTTATAACATCTATATCTTCAAATGAACAAAATCTTTCTAGACGATCATTTGGTTTGGTTTCTTCAGAGGACAACCAATCATGGATAACAGCCTTCATAGAACTCTAAACAACTTCATCCCATCCAAAAGTTCATGAATTTTCCATCCAGTATTGATTTATTTGTCTTCATTATGAAACGCTCTCACGAATGTAGGTCAAAATCACGGGGCACAGCGCTGTATTTAAAACAAAAGTCCCGATTTCACTTGGCCATAAATTCAAAGTAAATATCAATCGGCCCAAAAGAGCAGGGCACACGCCAAATTTGGAGCGACAATGATTTGCATAAAACAGGCAGAGAGAGTGAGAGACTGATAGAGTATGTGTGAGAGGGAGTGAGAGAGTACACGACCTAAATACATTTTGTTTCATTCTAGGAGAGTAGCAACAAACAAGCGTGCAATTTGCAGCTTACAATGTGCACATAAATGACAAAAAGATGATTTAGAGTGAGGCGCTTTCAGACTTCGGCCTCACCGGTAACTAATTTGCAACTTGGACAGAGACAAAAAGAAGGAGTGAGAGAGAGAGAAAGTGAAAAAAGTTGATTCATTACTACTTTAACTTACTAAACAGTTGTTGCAAAACAAAGATAATCGTAAAACTGAATATATCTGAATTTATTACCGGTAAAAATTCGAAAGATAATGGCATTTTAAAACAGTTGGGTAATGGAAAGTGAGGACTTTCAAATTCTATTAGCAATAAAATTTAAAAATAAGCGCAATTTAAAGCAGTTCTGTAGTGAAAAATAGAGTAAATTAAATTTATCACTGATGAAATGTATAGTAGTTTGAAGCATTCTAACAAACTAATTAATAAGGTAACTGATTCAAATTTAAAATATAAATGCAAATAAGAATATTTGAGAAATGAAGAACTAAATAAATAGGAATGTATCAACTAATAAAAAGTAATAGTAAATTCAAAAAGTTGAGCAGTATTAATCAGTTCCAATGGATTTCAATATCGGATCGAGGATGAAGATTAGAGCATTGACATCAGTATGATTTAATGATATTGTAATAATAGAGGTTGAAGAAATAGGATGTGAATTATTGTAAAATAAAATACTAGGTTTACACAGTGGATATTATAGTTTTGTATTTGCATAAAATCACTAGCAAAGAATCAATGAGATTATGTGGATATTCTGTAAAAAAATGTAATGTTTTAAAAAGTGAAATAAAGAAAACTGAACAACACTATACACCAATATACTCAATATACATCGTGTCCCACAAAGAGGTTTACACGTTTAATTTTATATTACGTGCCCATTCATGCACCGAACTTTTTCATATTTTACACAGTTTACAAAGTAAGTTCTTAAAATATTCTAGGAAAATTTCAGCACCCTAACCCTCGAAGAAGCAAAATGGCGGCCTATTGAAAATTTTACCAATTCATTTAAATTTTGAATTCCCGGGAAAATAAATTAAATTTCTGGTAAATTAAATAATTTTGAATTAACACAGTTTACAAAGTAGATTCTGAAAATATTCAAGTGAAATTTTAGCACCCTAACCTTCGTGAAAATAAAATGGCGGCATAGTGAAAATTTTACCAATTCATTAAAATTTTCAATATGCCGCCATTTTTTTCTATGAAGGTTAGAAAGTTAAAATTTGCCCAGAATATGTTTAGAACCTACTTTGTAAACTGTGTAAAATTTAAAAAAGTTCAGTGAATGAATGGGCACGTGATATGTAATTAAACGTGTAAACCTCTTCGTGGGAGACGGTGTACACAAAATTATTGTATTGAAAGGATTTCGAAATATTGATTTGTAAACTCAATAGTCTGATTGGATTAGCTGAATCCTGAATCTTGTGTTGTGAAATAAAAAGCTGTAGGAAATTGTGGTTTATCTGCCTTATCAGAAGATAATGAACACGGGAAAATGTTAGCACAATGAATCACAGTATTGACAATGACAATCCCACAAAAATACAGTCGTTAGTTCTCAAGCCATCAGAACAAGCCCAATCGGAAAATAATTACGGAAACTAGATCCAAATCCCCACGAATAATCCAATATGAACTTCATTATCTCAAACAGAATTCATCCAATAATTTATTACCTCAAGCAATGAGAATGCTAGAGAAATGTTATTCCTACAATATTTCATTCAATTTCATCGGAACGATTTTTATTATATCTCAATTTACTATCAAACTACTAGAATACAATTTACTCAAACTACTATGATGATCTTATTCAACAAAGGAGTCAATAATAAATTTCCTCAAACAGTGGAGTTGAGTTAAATTCATTAATGTTATCAACGTTATTAAAATATGTGAACCTACTGTGTCATAATGCACGCAAGAATTGTTTTCTTTTCAGATTCCTAAATAACTGATTGGTTTCTACAGATTTGACGTATTCTCAATAGTGAGATCTGAACAAAGAAGCCTTAGTTTGTTTCATTTGAATTAGAAATCAATGTTATTTCATTATTCATTTGATTTTTATACTACACTGATACTAGCACTAATTTTATTTCCATACTAGCACAACCATCACTGAAAACAACTTGAGTTAGAGCAATACGCTCTTCTTCTTGAGTTAGAGCAACACGCACAACTGAATGAGTGCACAACACGAATGAGTAGAGCTGAGGTGAGTTGAGTTGAGTTGAGTTGAGCGTAGTTTGAGTTAACTGAGACTGTGACCGACCCCGCAAACAAGACAAGCAAATCTGACAAGACGGCCAAAACACTAATGTGCGCTTCGCCAAAATTAAACGCTCCGTTGCAAACACAACCATTCAAAACTTATTCGATTGATACAAGCAGTTCACTCTCACAGAACAATAAAATAAAGACAGCAATATAGATAAAGATATGTATAAACGAGATAAGTGATAGGAGATTATCTTTGATAGATGGAGTTGAAGACCAATCAGCTCAACAACGAAAATTTCAGAACGTTTGGACAAAAATAAAAGTTCTACAAGATACTATCAGTGCTACATATTAACTATGATAATACAGCATATTTTATGCTATCTTTTCTCTATGATATTATAGACGTGTACTCTCCGATAAGTTGTATCAATAGGAATGAATCTAAAAAATATCCGAATCTTGACAGAAAGCTACTGATTAACTATTGGCTCCCGTAAAGTTCTCAAACAGATGTGAAGTTTTCCGATTGGTTAGAAACAATAAACTGTCAATCCTACTGCCCAATTAACGTCAGATTCTATTGATCCCAAGAATTCCTCTAACCTCATCTAAGCTAACTTCTATCGAACCTTGCGTGTTCAAATCATGTTACCAGGACGAACATAACTAATTGTATATGAACTATGTTCAAATAATGAGCCAAAATCACGAATATGTATAGGAATAGAATATTAACTGGACTAATTTAATTTGACTCATGAATTCTATTTTATTTATCTTTTCAATGAAAATATAATATCTTCAGAGCAAGTCTCTCCGAAATCTACATAACGAAGCAACGGTATAATATTTGTGTAGCCTACACTGTGTATCAAGAGTTCAAAAATAAATGCCAGACAGAATGAGAATTGAACCCAAGACAATCTGTCCATAATTTTGCTTCATGCCATGACAAATTTCGTCCATTGATGAATCCTCAAACTTCATCAAAGATAAATCTTCCATCGAACACCCACACAATCCTTGATCTCGACTATTTTCTCTCACGCACTCTTTTATTCATAATATGAATCACTTGATATGATTCACTCATTCTATCAAACATTCTTCCAAATAGCCCTCCCTTCCTTCAATATGCTCCTGTGAAAACATCGTTTTGAGTTCGAACTAATTCTATTATTAGACGGACGCTGACTTCGTTCTAGAGAGCAGAGCAAAATTTGACGTTGCTCATAACACTGACCTATCTACCAATAACTTTATCGAGAGAGATAGAAAGAGAGTGAGCGAGACCTTTCTACGAATTCCGGTCAACATCGAAGAGCCAAATCGAAAGACGTGTCTGTGAACTTAATGTTGTCGAATAGTTTTGAGATGTTTGCGTCAAACCTGCTATTAAGAACGCAGAACAGAACCTATTCACTGAAGAAACACTACAAGTGATACCACTTGTAGCCAGAACTATATCAACGTCAATAATCTAAATATACTTAAAGAATGAAAATAAACATGGCAAAAGAGAATGTATTGCCTAATAAGGATATTTGTTTGAATCCACATGGAAGATTTGTTTCTGAAGGAGTACTGTACATGAGAATGCTTTTCTTGAATTTCAAATAATTTTGAATGATTCATGAATGGTTCTTTTCAAATTTTCATGGAAACTTTCGAGTTTGTTTCTAACTCAAGTAACTTATATTTTGTTAGGGAAACACTAGAATTCATACGATAACAGTGTAACACGCATTCAGACTTGATCATTTTTTCAGGCAAGGGTAGGCTTTTTCTTTTGAAGCCGACATAAATCTGTAACTCGTTCGTGGGTAATGAAGTGAGTTATGATACAAATAAATGTCAGACAGAACGGGAATCGAATCAACGATTGGAGCTTCAAGTTGTGACGTTACAGACCACTTACACCGGCTCGCATTGAATGAAATAGTGTACTCTGGTATACATATTTAAAGCTTATATCAGAGAAAAAAGATATAAATATATTTACTATATGCTTATATCTTCTGGACAGATGGAGTCTAAGAAATCTTGATATAAAATTCGGTGGTTACATAATATGAATGAATTCCTATGAAAAAGGTTATAAGCTTCTTAGATATTGAGTGAGATTTTCATGAAAGGATGCTCCAGTGATCCAATGATCCTTAGATAACCAACAGAAAAAGATAGAGAGGGAATAGAGAGAACGATAGTCACTGAAAGAGAAGGTCACTAACAAATCCATGTATGGACAATGCTACGAGATTATTTAATGATATACAATTTAGGTAAGTCAGCTTGGATTGGCATAAATCTGTGTTTTCATTTTATAGCTCTAAGCGTTCAAGAATATAACCGACAAGAGCATGCTGAAGAAAGAATAAAAAGAAATAGAAGAAGAAGAAGAAAAAGAAAAAGGAGAGGACAGAAGAAGAAGAAGTGAAATACTTAGTATTAATGAGGGAGTAGTAGAACTAGCATGGAGGTAAGTAGTTAAACTTGTATAATAAAATAGCAGCATATAAACCAATTACCATCATAGACCTATTTTTGGGTCTAGGTCGTATAAGCAAGCAGTGGAGGCCTATTTTGCTGGACAAACGTACAATTACACATTACAATGGTACAAGTGAGTGTTTATGCAATAAAGTATGTCAGCTTGAATAAACAGCACATTATCAATAGTGAGACTTGAATGAAAGTTGTCCGCATGTCTCTCCTTTTTCAGATCACAGACGTATTGTTAATTGTTGACTTAATTACTGCTCCACAAAGATGTATTTAGCTCATGAATTGGAGTAAAATAACTGTAGCAAGGATGTAGACTTGAATTGTAATTGCTTGAAATCTGAACTTATTTGAAGAAACTCAGTCAGTTGATATTACGGAACTCCAAAATAAATTAAAACCTGTTGAATATTGACAATAATATAGTACACTTTCGAAAAAGTATAATTGCCAATATTCAACACTATTTCATTACTTGTGGTGTTGTAGTTAATCATTTTTTCATGAATAGTGTTGGTGATATTTTGATAGATATCCATATTGAATGGAAGGATCAAGATCATCACAGCCATTTATTCTTTAAAAAAGCAACTAGTTTTGTTTGTTACAGCATGCTCAATATAGCAAACCAGACTTCACAGTCAGAAATGTTCGTTTCGAGCGCCATTACATTTTTCATTATTTGGTTGTTCTCAGTTGTGGGAATTGTGACAATGTTGTCAGCACGGCAGTTGCTGTGACAATTATTAGCAAGCAATTCCGTCCAGTCCCCCCGGGGGGCCCACCCCCTGAGAACCCCCAGGGGTACATCGCCCCTCTCCCAAGGAACAACCCCCTGTCTGGATATTGTGAACAATCGTTTTCCGTCCGGTAGAGTCACTGGGGTGTACTCCCTTCTTTTTCCTCACTATGGCCACTACACGATGCTTTCTTGGTTTTCATGCTTCGAGAATCTTATTTCATGGGGCGACTTCAAACCAAGATCATGTCCATTGATGCATAGTCAATAATAGACTACTAGTTTATCTGTAGAATAAGATAGATGACTTGAGATTGAATCAAAAATTGATCAAGGAATCAGAAGAAGAAGCATTATCAATCTCTACTTTTACGAATCATGAAACTAGTTCCGCAGTTATCAATCTCTAGACCAGTCTTAACTGACTCCGTCCCAAGGGTATTAGTTTCCCTAAATAGGCTACTCAAGGAATATAATTCTCAAATTTGATTTAATTTGAGCAACTCAAGTCCATCTAGTCATATTTCATTATTCAACAGAAATCTGACTTCCAAAACTATCAAGCATCTCCAGATGTCACTTAGGTCAATAATTAAGTAAGGCTGTCACCATAAATGTCGGTTTGTTTTTAGGACCGATATAAATCATCTTAATTCAATTTCAGCAGACTGAAATTCCATTTTATTGTCAGCCTTGTAGAAAGAAGTATGCCAGGCCAGACTGGCACACATTCTGTGTTTTGGCGCCATACTGAAATTCACCTCACACTGTCATCATTGTTGGTATGGGTAGCATTGATGTTATTCACAAGGAATGTTGACAGTTTGAAATGAATCTCCCTTTATTGAGTGTGATGTTCAGCTGCTTGGTCTAAATCACTGCACACG
This sequence comes from Nilaparvata lugens, assembly GCF_014356525.2. NCBI lineage: Eukaryota > Metazoa > Arthropoda > Insecta > Hemiptera > Delphacidae > Nilaparvata > Nilaparvata lugens. The sequence continues at coordinate 50,082,132 of NC_052509.1, forward strand.
ACTACTGCAATGATTGACCTCGTCTCACAGCAACGGAATTCAGTCACATCTATCCTGTGATTTATTTTCAAGAATTTAGATTTTTATTGTTTCTATAGCAAGAATTTTCTTAATCATCTTTTCAGCTTCGACGGAATTATTGTGAACTTGAATGTTAGGTCAGATTATTTTTGTATTATTCAAAAAGTTTACAGTAGAATACAATCATATGAAACATATTACGAGTCCTAAATACATAGTTCTAGTAAGGACAAGGGTAAACTTCGAAAGGGTAAGAAGAAAAGTGATATTCACTTTAAACTGCTAACAAGCAGTTTTCACATAGAGTATGAAGAAAATTAAACCAACTCGAGAAAATTTACACTGATACTAAAATAATATTATCATTTATTTTGAGTTAGTGTTGTATAATCAATGATTTACGAGTAGTACTGAATTCAATATTTCCAAGTTTTATATATGAAATAACGTTCCATATTATTGTGAAATATGAGCAAAAACATTTGAAAATTTTCATGCTTTTCTTCATTCATGTTTGCTTAGGAAAATAATTCAATCTAGTTTCAAGTCTCACTGGATTTAAGTTAGCCCTAAGAATGGTTCTCAAATAAGGGTAGAAACCTTTGTTTTGGACATAGATTTCTCTGTCTCTCACTAATAATTTCCAACCCTAGTTCTGGCAGTACATTCATCCTCTTTTCTGTAACTTTGCCAAAATACGAATTAACGTCCAATTCTTCTCTATTCCTTTGTTTCTACTAACAGAATTCATTTTGTCTCCAACTCCTCACGTTCCTTTTCTTTTGTGCTTCTTTTTCCATTTCTTTTTCTTTCAGATTGTCCAATTCAATCAAGACGCTTCTCTTGAAGAGCCTTCCAAATCGATTAATTCTGCCGCAACTAGCTTGAAAAGAACGTTGCCAAATTACGTTTCTTTGTTTTGTTCGCCAAGAATTGGATCTAATAGAATTTTTATTCAGCGGCTTGGAAGAGATTTGTTGAAATAATTGAATCGGGACAATCAAAGTGATAAGGTTAAAGCTAGAGGTTGGCGAGTTAAGGTTGAGGAATAGGAGGAGACTCAACACCTACTTCAAAATTAAGGTATTGTTGTAAATCTAAGGTATTGTTGTACTTCAAAATTGTATTGTAAAATATACTTCGAACTGTAGGCATTGACAAAATTAGATGTATTCATGTTACTTCTGGATTATGTTCATGAATAACATGATTATGTGACATGAATTCATGTTACTAAATGTAAATGTTACATGAATTGTATGTTACATGAATTCATATTACTTCTGATGATTCACGTGAATCTTACTACAGAAAGTTGGGGTTTTAGCCAACTGAGTTATATTGTAAGCTTTAGGTATGGAAAGACTGTCACATTTTTGTAATGTAGATTTCTGCACAAATTAACACTTTCACAAACAACTTGTACAAAATATCAGAAGGGATCTATCAAATTTCCACAGGCCTAGATAAGAAGACTAGGGCCTATGACGAAAATACGTTGTTTACATAATCCAACTTGACAGGAGTCAAACCCCTACCAAATTTCCAGCAGGCCTGTAGAAGACAATAAGGAAAATATTAGCGAAGTACTGCTTTTAACCATCACCATAATTAATTAAACTCGGAACAATGGTGCTCGTTTGTTAAGAACAGTACACGTTTGTTATAGATAGTACAGTACAGCGAAATCGCACCATTTTTCCTTGTTGCTGTCAGAAATCATAATCAATGTTAACTGCCATTAATTATTCGTCCCGGCCCGTTTAAGCTGGAAAATTGAAGTTGAAGGCAGAGTTGACAGAAAGGGGTAGATTGGAGAGAAAGAGAGTGAATGAGAGAAATGGTGGGAATATGGAAATCAATAAGCTTTCACCGTTCAACTATCTTTCAATTCATCACTGTTCAGACTTTTTTGTTTCCCACTTTTTTCACGTCAGTTGTCATTTTGGCTTCTAGGCAGCCGCCATCTTGGTTCTTCCTTCTTCCTCTTCTTTTTCATTTTTTCTTATTCATCCTCCTCTTCCTGTGAATGATATTCGCTTTTTTCGGCTCTGCTCTCTCCACCCTGAAGTCCCAAAGAGTTAGAGAGAGAGAGATACGGCTTTTGATAAGTCGGCGCTCTCAGAATTCTATCAATCTTCTTCTAGAAAAGCACAATGCCTCATCCATCAAACAGAACTGTAGCCGCCTATATATTACGCCATACCTATTTATTGGATACCTATATATTGGCCGTCGAACGTGTACTTTTCACAATACCTACACACGGAAACGATTGCTCGATACTTTTTGCTTCTATTTGGGGAAGCGAATGTCTTTGTAATAAATTATTTACAGACGGAGGTAGAAGCCCTTGGGAGAATCAGTTAGGGTGGTAGTGAGCACAAATAACAGTGGAGTTCACTTCTTGTTTGTTGGCTCCTGTATCTTGAGCTGTTCTTTTAACCGTGATCAAATATCTCTGCTGACTAGACTTTCCTGTGACTTGCTCTGTTAACCGGGATAAACTATCTCAGATGATTATGCCTTCCTGTAACTTGTTATTTTAACCACGATCAACAATCTCAGCTTAAAATACCTTACAGTATATTGTTTCTTCAACCGTGAACAACTATAATCATTGTCATAGCTATAAACTGAATCCAGTTCAGAATTGAACGGTTTACATTAATTTTATTGAGCCGACAGTTTCTAGGAATTGAAGATTAGAGCTAAAAACATTTCAAACAAAATTTAGGGCCAAGCCATAAAAAGCGCTTGTCAGGTGTTTTCTGTCAAGTCGGTAGGGCAAGAAGCTCACCGATTGGCTAATTATCAGATGATTCCCGAACACCAACACAATCAGCCAATCGGAGAGCCTTTTGACCTGCCGGCTCGTCTGAAAACGCTTCGTGTGGCTCAGTCCTTAGACCTGAACTGTAGTGAGATTCACTTCAAACAGAATCTCAAGTTCAATAACGAACTTGCTAAAAATGTGATAATTATTTGAAAAGTGTCATTCAATCACATCACCTGAAAAAACGAACATACTAACTTGAAAATTTCAACATGATAGAGAAACACTGATGTTATTTATGAGAAATGCTATCAGTTTGTAGTGAATAGAATCACTATAGAAATAGAAGAAAGGATACAGATGCCTATTTCTAGTAGCTGTTCTGTTCATGTGTGCAGTATTATACGGATGTGTGAGTTAATAGACACTAGAGGATATTAACAAGTTTATTTCACCAAATATGGAAACAAGTCAACCTACAACCTTTAGATTTCATGGCGCCAGTCTAACTCCTAAATTATTATTTTATCTATACAGTGGCTACGAAAGCAACTAAATCAACACAATTTGCGTGTTGGATTCTGAAATAATTTTCGAGTATCAATTTCAGAGACTTCACTTTGAATGTTTATGTTTTGAATAGATCAGATTGTATCCTTTTCTATCTAGAGATCGCATCAGATGTTTTGTATTCTCATCAACTGCCTACAATCAGTATACTCCCTGCCTCCAACGAGATAACTTCAACGTGCCAGTATTCCTTATAAATTATTTCAATGCTTCCCATTCAACCAATCCTGACAGTTTTAAGTGAATCCAACTTAATGAATCATGTATTGTATAGTGTGCATTATGTGTAGCCTATCTAGTACTCGCTGCCACTGACAGATAGTATCAAAACTCCTGTCAAACCAATCTCCTCTTCTCCTTTATTGATTTGATAATTTATTGTTTCGATTTGAATTTGAATTTCTAAACAATAGTTGAGCATTTGAACATCGAAAACAATAGTCATGTTATGGCTTGATAAAAATCGAAACATTGTCACAAAAGTGTCTGGAACCTACAGACCATCAGGGAGCAATAATAAAACTTCATGTTTATTCTCTCAAAAGTGACCAGTATGGACATGTTTGTCCTTGACATTTGGCCAGCATTTTAATGGAACTGGTGATGATTATCAACTGACAGAAGATATTATTTCGGATAAGGAAGAGGACTAAATCCATTAGGCGTCCTACAAACTGAGACGCAATAATTTGGGTCTCGATAAACTATTGAGTATGTCGAAAGTCAATGAGAAGTAGTTAAATTGGTTCAGAAACTTTAAAACTTCATCCTTCTGGTTGTAAAATTGATGTTACAGTGCACTTTATTAGGAGCCATACATGGAAATACCGTGGTTGAATATAGGCCTACATTATACAAAAGGCCTAATTACAAGTGAGTAATGCAGTGGGTCAGTGAGTGCCGTATTTTTAGTTCACGAGAACTAAACTGATAAGCATCTGGGGAAAAGTTATTAAGCAAAGCTGTGTTATTTTAAAGCCAGTGATTTTTGATATTTTAGTTAGTGTAAATGAATAATTAGGGAATAATGGAATTATTTATTTATCCATCCCGAGCAATATTTAAATTTACAACCTTTTTCAATTTCCCCAACTTCTCTTCTCTGCTACTCAACAACTACTGCAGTTCAAGACAATTCTCTTCCACAATAGTTCTCAATACTTTAAATAAATTTGAATTTCAGTCATAGCATCTAATATCGATTCGAATTAGCCTATAAAGTAGCCTACTTGAAGGATTGAAAAGAAACATGATAAATAATTTATCGAAGACGAAGACAAGATGGGCGGATGAAAAGATGGGAGAAACAACAGGTGAACAGAACAATGAGTGAGAACGACGGACCAATCAGAAACAAGCTGGGAAGTGAGAGAAGGCTTACAGGCCTCCAAGCCCCGCCTTCGCGCTTCTGATTGGCTAACAGAGTCAACGGCACAAAATTGAAAGTATATCCGAATTCAGCCAATAGATGGGTGCCTATCATTAGTTGTGTCTATTATTATCGACATCTTTTATGACTTGAGTTGACGGAGTTGACGTGAGTAGTCAAATACAAATCTAAATCTAATTCGTTAATAATTATTTACTCTAATGCAACCTGAATTACTATGATAACTCTAAACCTAATTGCAGTTCGACTTATCTGGATGCAAATTATTGTTATGCATAGTTTAAGTTATCCAATATTGAATAATACTATTGTTATTCGGATAAATTATTATTATTATCATTCCAATAACAGAATTTGCAATTTATTGTAGGTAGAATACTTTTAGATAGGAGTTATTATAATCATTTTAAATTATCAATTATTGATTCAAAATTGAATAGTCAATTTGTTGATCATCAATCTTGATTACAGTATTCAATTTTATTGGAGGCTCAGGACCGCCTCAAGCTATTTACTTTCCAATCAACGATTTAACTAAACAAACACAGCTGGCGATCCTAAATAATGATACCTATCAAAAACAAATTATATCACACTGTAAATCTTTATTGGATTCTTCCACGCACGTGCACAGCTTCACAACAAATCTCCGACTATGGGAGAAGAAGACGGAAAATTATAAAGAAAGAGACAGCGAGTTCTGATAAAAAACGTGACTCCAATTAATTCTCCTTGAATGTTAATCGGTAAGCCAATCGGAGTGGGAAAGAAGAAGGTCTGAGCAGAACTGGGGGAAATTTGTATGTGTATTTGCTTGTGTTAGTATTCACACATGAAGCAACCGCACTGATTAATTGTATGGATAGAGTTCCGACTACAAAATAACTGATACGGACACATCAGTAACCGGTCTACGGTAATCGTTATTGATTGCCTCTGCACTCGGCTAATTGATTAACTGTGATTGAGTGTGTGGTTTAGAGTTGGTAAAATGAATAATTGCAATAAATTACAAAACCTAAGAGTAATACAGAGTTACTTCCTCATTTTTCTATTCAGATACAGGTTCAAACGACTTATGACATTACAACATCTAGACTAGTCTCTCCATTTTTTAACAAGGCTAATACTATTATTGGAATAAGATAATTTATTTTTTATTATTGAAGAAAAAAATTCATTTCATTTTTCTAACATGTATTCTATACATCGTGGCGTATCGCTGGTGAATCTCAATATGCAGTCATATATATTTATGATATGAAAATACTTCAAATATCAGAAAACAGTCTAGTCTAGTCAAAATTGGGAATACAAAATAGAAAACATACGTTTTTCATGATTTCTGAATATCTTGACTATGTTGAAATTATTATTTTCATCACATACTAACTTGAATTTTGGGACACCAATGTGGAGATTCCAAATCCTATAACAGTCTAGACAACAAGATTGGAAATAAGAAATACAAAATATTTTTTCATAAATCTGTGATTCCCTTAGAATTACAGAACCATAAGAAAGTTACAATACATCCTTATTTTCATCACATACAATCAAAACAATGATTTACCAATGCGGAGATTCCAAATCAGAAGACAGCATGGCCAACAACAGCGTTGTATCTCTAACCTTGAGGACCGCAAAAACCAACTACTTCGTCTGGAATTTTCATCCTATACCCGAAAAAAAACTATTTCCACAAAGACATAACAACAACACACAAAAAACTAACAACAGAGTTCAATAAATGCAGGAGACAGCCCATAGCAGGCAAGATGACAAAACCAGACACATCTTTGGAAGCAGTCTTGACCAAACCGGACCAAAGTTCATCTCTCCGAAGAGGGCTCTGTCTCGTCGCCAATTTGCATTTTTAGTCCAAAATGGGCACCGGCTTAAATTAGACATTTTTCCAGTCCAAAAGGGGCGCCGTCTCAAATTAGACATTTTCCAGTCGAAAATGGACATCGCCTGGTATTATCAACTAGAAATAAAAGCGAAAATCTAATATTAGCAACCGGACTTGATCGTTTTCTTCCAAGATTGCCGACGCCGCCACTCACGATTTGCATAACTGAATTCACTTCAAACAGTCAGCAATCCTCATTATTATCATTGACGCTTCCCATTCAAGCAATGGTGACAGGAGTGAGTCTTCAACAACGACATTCGGCTGCCGCCATAGCTATTTTTAAGACGACATCTTGTTTCATTTTGCTGAATTATTCCGAAAAAAATCCCGGCATAATCATATTAAAAGGTTCGAGAGTCGAGCATTGATGTCGATTAGTTTACGAGCGGTTCCAATAATAGTAGCATGAAGAACAGACTATTCTTTATAATTAGAGAATGAATGAAGAAATTATTGGAGAGCTACGATTATTATAATACAATCTCTATAATGTCAGTTAATTGAAACTACACCTATATAACATACTTTCTGTATGATAGTAGCTTGATGCGATCTCTAATACATTTGGTTGAAATTTGAGTGGAAAATATTTTAAAACTGTTAATCAGTACCGTAGTATTATTGTGGAGTGATAATGCAGACAGGACACTGAGTGCAGAAAGATAATGGCTAATACCACCGGTTAGAAATGTATTGGCAAGCATCAAGATACAAACAAGAACTTCAAATGAAGTCCAAGTGACTGGATAATTTCACATCCACAGTAAATTGCAAAAAATGACAAGCTGTGAAAAAATGTAATTGTGTTTTACAAAACATTACTTCCTTCATAACTAATGCATAGATAAACGCTCCAAATTGCACAAATCGCTGTTGATAAAAGCACCCAATTGGAAATTCAACGCTAATGCAGGATCCATCAATTTTACCTCTTTGACGGAAAAGTTGAATGACACATTGACCAGTGTTACACTTGACCTTGGAGGAAAAAGAAGAAGAAGAAGAAAGCGAGTTAGCCTAGTCCAGACATGTTGAATGAATGAGAAATAAAGTGGACAACAAAAGAAGAGGACATGAATTGATTGATTGCCTTTTATCGGGGTGTGAGACTAGAGAGCTAGGAGGAAATCCTTTCAAAAGAAACAACGTCGGAGAAATGGGAAGAAAATGAGGATGAGGTGAAGGCGAAAGAGGGTGAGAGAGTGAGAGATAAAGAAAGAAAAAGGTAGATAGAGAGCAGAGAGAAGAGGCGATTATAAGAAGAAAGAAAATAGGATCATGTTACAAAAGAGGTAAAGAAATGAAAGGGTAAGTTAAGGATTGTAGAGATCAAGAGGGAAAGAGAGAGGATGAGGAGGAGTAAATGGAGGAGGGAGTGAAGAAGGAGACAAGTATAAGGAGGAAAAGGAGGAAGAAGAATAAGAAGGACAACATAACAAATAAGCAACAACGGAACAGGGAAAAAATATGTTATGGTGAGAAGAGGAGTGAAAAGTACAATGAATTTACAGAAACTGAAGAGAAGTAAAATGAAGAGCTAGTGAGGGGAGAGAAGAGAGAACTATATTACATAAGGAACAAAGTAAGAAAACAAGAAGGGAAGGCGAGAAAAAGCAGAGAAAAACTTCAAATAAAATAGAATAGTTTTCTGTGAAGTGTGAAGTTTTTAGCTCAAAAATTTCTAGTTTCATTCAAAATGTAGACTTTTTGAATTATTACTAAGTAACTGTTCTAGATTTTTTGATTTAAGACTCTATTACTATCTATCTGATTAAAAAATTTACTCGTTTATCTGAGTATTGAAGAGCGTAAATTGTATTTTGAAAAGTGAAAATGACATAACAAACATTTTGATTTGAACAGTATAGTATAAATTGGAAATGGGACAGTTTTGGGCATGAGCCTGTTGTGCCATTCCCCATGTTAAGTATTTTGTACACAATGTGATAAATAAATAAAGGAAGAACCAGGCAGGCGAGAAGGTAAAAGAATAGCAGGACAAAAGAAACAAAGTAGGAAGAAAACAACGATAAGAAAGCGGTGAAAAGCAACGTTGCAAGGGGATAAAAGTAAGAAGCCAAGGAGCTGAGAAGAAAACCCAGAGGAAAGAGAAGTGGAGAACAACATTACAAGAGAAACAGAAACAGGTAGGAAAACGAGGAACTAAAGAGGATAAGATAGAAGAGGACGAGGACTAAACTTTCCAAAAAAAGAAAATTGTGGGAAATTCTACAGGGGTGTGAGAAATATCAAGAATGACTGATGAACACCCCGATAGAAGGATAAAGACGAGATGTAGGAGGAGGAGAAGGAGAAGGATGAGGAGGAAAAGCTGCTGATGTATTGCAGGGTCACAAGAGTCGTTATCACACATTGCTCTTCCTCCCCAACTGCCCATCCCCTACCCTACAAGGGGCCTAGAGAAGATATAGTAGGATTCACTTGACACTGTCAGCATTCCTCATACCAATACTTCCTATTGATCCTATGTTGACGGATGACAGCGATAAAAGCGGACACACACTGTGTGATGTGAGCGTCCTTTTTCTTGTGCTGTTGATTTTTGGAGAGAAGACATTATAACAAAACTGAAATTGTCAGAAGCAGCGGCCACCGACTGTGACAGGCCAGAAAAAGCATTTGAAAAATATGAGATAATAAAGATGTGAGCAGGCAGATGTATTTGAGTAGAGGGTAGGGGTATGGATCTGAATATTTCCATTGACAACTCATGATAAGTCTATTTGTTACTCAGCGTATTTCAGGTTGGTGGGATTTCAATTGTAATAGTTGTCACTCTTATTGGTTCATTTATTTATTTATTCTTATGGCTTTTTCTTTTTTTTATGGCATAGAAATCCTTTTGGATGTTCTGCCTCGCCGTATTACCCAATGTCATTTCCTATCAACACTCAAGTTTATAGGTTATGTATTGGGTTCTTCAAGTTTTCTCACTAAAAATGTGCACTTTGACTTCCTGAGATGAATTTGATTCTTATTGGTTTGAAATGTTATGATGGTGTGGAAACAGGGCAGGACAGGACAGGACAGGACAGGACAGGACCGGACTGGACAGGACAGGACCGGACCAGACAGGACAGAACAGGATCGGACAGGACCGGACTGGACTGGACAGGACCGGACAGTACCGGACAGGACCGGACAGGACAGAACAGGACCGGACTGGACAGGACAGGACCGGACCGGACAGGACAGAACAGGACTGGACAGGACAGGACATGACAGGACAGGACTGGACAGGACAGGACGGACAGGACAGGACCGGACTGGACAGGACAGGACAGGACCGGACAGGACAGAACAGGACAGGACTGGACAGGACAGGACTGGACAGGACAGGACAGTTGGAATAGACATGAGAAGTTCAATTAAAAAAAGACTAAGAGGGCTACCAAGAAACTAGGACTATATGGATCCCTATACTAAAATCGTGCTTTTAATGATTGAGGAGATTGGGAACTGAAGGCAAAAGAAGCTGAATAAGACACAGAAGAAGACATCATTGAAATGAGATATTTTAGAAGGAAATGAAGTAAACAAAAGATAGAGTGAATAAAATGATTTCAAATAGCCGATGAGCATTCATAATATAACAAAAATTATTTCAAAATAAAAGCCACAACAGGAATATTTTCCATGGCAAAATACATCACGGCACAAGAGTACATGTTTGAATCGGTAAATTTGAATAGTAAAAATAGCATAAGTTGGTGAGCACATTCTACTATCAATAACAATATACAGTTTTCGAATAGTATTGATACAGTTTTCGAACAGTGGATGGATCAATAATGGAAGGCAACTCAAATGGGAACTTTGATACACACATCTCCAAGTTCTGTAGCTTGTTTGTGGCTACATGAGGTGAGAGATAGAACAATGCCTCCACAACTATGCAACTATTATGGCGATCGACCCACAACTGGAGTCGAGCAGACTGAATTTTCGAAGTTCAAGGTCACCCGTCTATGCTGGCTCATGAACAAACTATGATAAAACATAAACATTGGACTGATAACAATGAAAACGTAAAGATGTGGATAATTGGAAAAGTATTGAGACAAACAGACTGTTCCAATAAACACAGGAATGACTAAGAACATGGAACATATTAAACAATTGTTAAGAACGTTTTTGTATAGGCTCAATTTGGTAACGATTATAGTAGATCCTACGTTCTGATAATTGATAGATTGTCATAGTTCTAATTGGTTAGCAACCAGGATGAGCTTCGCTAAAATAGTTCTCAATCGTTGACAAATACGACCAAAATGTTCCTTCTCAATATTGATACAAATAATGGTAGGGAGATGATACAAAATCACAAACAGTTATGACCTCATGCTCGATAAGAGAACAATATACATGCATAGAAGGTTAACGAGTGAGATAGAGATACTGTGTACTGCAGCATAAGTTGTGACACCCTGGAAGGGGGTCGCCAGGGGGGAGAGGGTAGATTTGCTCCCTGTAGAGGGGTGAAGAGTGGGAGGAGTACTCTTGCAGCGATCGATATACGGGGCAGAATACAGCATCCAGCTGAGCTGGAGCAGAGAGAGAGAGAGAGAGAGCACACGCGTGGGAACTGGAGCAAGACAGAGTGAGATAAGTCTAGGAAAAGGTGTGAGAGGGTAGAACCATTTATAACGGTGGGACATCTCGTATATCTTACGTTATCGCGCGTAAGGTGGAATACATTCAGAAGGGTGATCTTCAGATTTTTTCAAGGTGATGCTTGCTGATAACGTAATGGAAGCTGTGTCGCTATCATCGACGTTTCGTTTAAAGTGACTCTTTAAAGGATGAAGTGGCCCTGATAGCGGGTTCGATTCCCTGCTGGGAATGGAAGTCTTTCCTCAATTGATATTCAATTCTGCTTTCACAGATTCCATGACTACAGATAAGTGGACTTCTATAGTAAGTTTAATCCCCTTGCTCACATAATCGATGCTCACAGTATGGAGTGAAACAAACAATTGTGAATAGAGAAAGACACTAACCACACAAATATGTACCTCACTCGAATCAACAATCAATCCAAGCTTATTGAACTAATCCCCTATATCATTATAGTTCGCAACTCCCTAGACTGGGAAAACATACCTTAAGCTTAAAACGTAACCTAAATCACACAAATCAGATCTGACTAATGAAGATTATCCCTAGTCACCTACAGCCACGTTTACACTAGAGTTGTCAAATGAGGTTTCAACAAATTGCGGTTATTTGTTGCCAATTTCTTAATAAACACAGCAGAATTTAACTTGTTTTCTACAGAAAAAATGACAAATCTTTTGAAAGTAAACTATTTATGGACAATATTTTGTTGACAACCCTGGTGTAAACGCAGCTTTAAGATAACTTCTTAGAATTTTCGTTAATTTAAAACAAACTTATATTGTACACAAATACTACCAAATTATTGATCATTTCTGTAGGTCATGTGACCTTGTCCTATAACTTTCCCCGTCCACTGACCTTCCCACCGGAAGGCTACCAATAATTAGTATCAGAGAAAGAAAATCCACTGCACAATTTTCAATAACAAAAAAAAATAGAAAAGAAGAACGAGTTTTAGGAATAGACCAGAGTTATATCAAACAAGTAATAATCAAACAATTAATTTCATAGATGTATCAAATTATTCACACCTAACAATCGCGAATTTCTATTATGATGATCATTATAATTTCTAATTTTTTTTCAATGTAGAAAAATTTACCCTGCCTGGATCTGTTAAATGAACATTGATGAAATATCTCCTGCCAAGTATGTAGTATGTGCTTGAATAAGAGCGATATCAAATGAAACAAAGAGAATTTTTTTTTGTATAGTTGAGAAGTTGATATTGCGGTAATTATTATTCATATTGAATAAAAATACTGAGAAATTGTCAAAAAGCACAGATTTATTGATAGTTAGAAAGACCGGTTTCGATGGTAACACCATTTTCAATCTCTGATAAACTGTTTATAAATCTGTGGTTTTTGACAATTTCTTAGTCATTTTATTTAATAAGAATAAAATATAATAAGCAAATCGAATGAAAAATAAATTAAAGTTCTCACCTGCTATTAGTGCAAAAAAATACGGCGTCGAACTCAAATATGCCTGCATATTAGAATACACGTAATGATTCGTCATTTTCTTCTGCATCATAATACAAGATGAATGAGTTTCACAATATTGAACATAAAATAATCAAATTTAATAAGACATTTACAACAGAAATTGCACACATCAGAGGAAACTAGACGACAGTGCTTGCTTCTAATCACACAAACCGTGTGTATGAAAATTTCCCCTATTTTTTCCCCCTAAGTTTATCAAAAGTGACGAAAGATAACAACAATGCAAACAACGAGGAAACTCAACACCGACTATTGAAAGGAAACGCTTATATTGAGCGGAAGCCATTTGTGGGATTAGTTGTTGTAGTACGATTCACTTTCAAACATCAGTGTTGGTTGAATGGGGAAAACATTGATGTTATCTATAAGAATTGCTGACAGTGTAAAGTGGATCTCAATAAAGGAACATTGATTTTTCAGTTGAATTTCCAAGTTGGAACAGAGCGTTAAATCGGATTAATATTTATGGCGTTTTTTAACACGGCAAGAATGTAAAGCGGAAGGTTCTAAGTCCTTGCATTGCGTGCAGTTATCAATCAAACGGATTACGTTTTTGTTTTCTCTGAAAAGCATTATTGATATTGGAGAAGGAAACCCCACTTATTTTGATTACCTTCTACAACTGATACACTGCGAAAAGTGTTGTAATGCGATTAAACTGTGTATATTCAAATTGAAGATACTGATGCATATGACGAAAATAATGATGTAAATCGAAGGTAGGGAAGACAATATAACAAAGGCAGAAAAAGAAGAAAATTGAGGGACAATTTTTCAGCTTTCATAGACAGAAAACTTCTAAAAGCCGTATAATACGTTACAAATTTGAATAAATACAGTAAAATTATTTAGAAAAGAATTTAGAGTGATTTACATTCAAATATTAGGATAATTCGGAATTGAGGGAAACGAATGAATGAAGTTTATTCTCAATAAGCTTAATACAAGAAAATGTAAAATACATGCAAATCAAGAACAAATAAAAAAGTTTATAAAGAGATGAAATGAGATTTTTGTATATCATACTTAACGATAACTTATAAATGTAACAAATTTTGATGAGAACATCTCACTGATAGAAATTCAGATCGGAGAATTAAAAAATCTGGTGTGGGGCACTCACACAACTTTCCTTGCCGTTATGAAAATTGATCACCTGACGCTATTGTTACCGCGCATCTCAAGTCTACTATTCAAAGATTTGAGCCAGCTGGTGACAGGCAATAACGCTGGAGACACACGAGGTCTGCTATCTCTTCATAGTGAATCATTTAATAGAATCAACAGTTGCCAACAGTTTGCAATTGAAATAATAAAATTTTCTCGAATTTCGAAGCTTATTTAAAATTTTAGGTGAAAATGTTACATAACATTAATTGTAGAGATTTTCATGCTCAATCTTTTCCACTTGGAATTTTTTGTTTAAATTGTATCTGAAGCCTGATAATTGGGAATCTAAAATCAAACTTTGCATAGATGGGGTGGAGCTCCTGGAATTTTTACAGATATGGGACTTGTGGCAGTTGATAGAGATTATCAATGACTATTCTAGGTATGAAAGTGATGGAAATCGTTAGAGCCGTTTTCGAGAAAATCGCGAAAAACCCTGTTTTTGACAACATTTTTGCCATTTTATCCTCCATCTTCAATTGCATTAGATCGAAATTGTTAGTGTCGGATCCTCATATTGTAAGGACCTTAAGTTCCAAATTTCAAGTCATTCCGTTAATTGGGAGATGCGATATCGTGTACACAGACGCACATACACACACACACACACACACACACACACACACACACACATACATACCAATACCCAAAAACCACTTTTTTAGACTCAGGGGACCTTGAAACGTATAGAAATTTAGAAATTGGGGTACCTTAATTTTTTCGGAAAGCAATATTTTCCTTACCTATGGTAATAGGGCAAGGAAAGTAAATATATCATTTTTACACAAATATACCCATTTATCAATCCAACCATTTTTATTATTTCAGTCTTTTCCCGGTTGGGTTATAGAGATGACTATCAATTTTTTCTATACCTGAGCTACGTTTTCTTTATCAAGAGAATATCTACATAGAAATTAAGACACTTCATAGTTTTGGAACAGAGTGAAAAACGTAATATTTTCACAACTTTGAGGAATACTTTTAAACCGAATCATTATAACCTATCCATTTCAAACCACCTAGAATGATTCCTTGTAATATATAATACGTCATCCCCAATCATTCTGATAATGAATGAGATCATCCACCTTTCGAATTCCCGAAGCTGACTTAATGATGTAAACGGGAAGGAACAGATCACCATAGATTCCGAGGAAACGTGATAATAATTATCTTCACCAAACATCCGACCTGTGGTTAACAGTTACTTAACAGTAGCTGCTTCCTGAACCTATTTCTCCTCAGGCTATTAATATGGTTCTTAGAAATTAGGACTAATGTAATAGTAATAAAATGTCGAGAGGATAATATTCCATTATAATCCCCTGTAATCCACAAGTATGACTGTATAAAAAGTACACTGTTTACTTAGTCTGCCAATGACGTATATCTGCTCATTCAAAACATTTATAAAAGATCTAATACATTGACCATGAGAGTCAACTTGGTAATTCTATTATTTATTCATCCTACCACAGAAATATTCCAATGAATAGAGCCTCTCTAGACAAAACTAATGAAGGAATCGATTAAAAAATGACATCAATTGGGTGAACTACGAAATATTCCCAATTTTTGAGCCGAACCTTTGTTTGACAACCAAAAATTGAAGGCCTCCTTCCTCTTGAAAGCCCGACAAAGCAATTGATGCTACAAACTTTATGATGCAAAGTAGCTCCCTCCTTTCCAGCCTGGGTAAGCAAAGTACATCGTACTCGAACATTTTTTGACAGTAAATATTCAACAAACAACGTCATATTATCTAATATTATGGGCCATAAAGAAAAATTACTTTGGATTTTTCAAGTGTGAAAACTAAAACCTGAGTTATAAACACTCAACTTGAACAGACACCATTCTATACAAATAAAACTTTACTCTTCTCAGTACCCTTTTGAATCATTTTATTTTTAATATTGTGATAAAATAATTTGAAAGTTACTGAGATTCATGTTTTATTTATATTAAAAGTAGCCCTAAAGAAAAAAGACCATTCTACACATTGCATCATGAATTAAAATGTAACAATTGAACTTTTAAACGATAT
The DNA here is from genome assembly GCF_014356525.2 of Nilaparvata lugens. Classification (NCBI taxonomy): domain Eukaryota; kingdom Metazoa; phylum Arthropoda; class Insecta; order Hemiptera; family Delphacidae; genus Nilaparvata; species Nilaparvata lugens. Next base: position 50,098,176 of record NC_052509.1, read on the forward strand.
TCACATTTCTTTCACAACTCTACGTTATTTGAAAATTAATATTCAAATGAGCTCCCCTCCGATGAATTCAGCCTATTTCAACAAACTTAGTATCCATTGCACTGTCCCAACTGACCAATAGAGAACAAGAGCTGTCTATCTACGTGCCGCCTACCTTCATACCTTTATGAATTGATAATGCATATAATTTATGAATACGTTTACAATAATTATGTATCTCTAACTCGATTGATTTGGGACAAGCATAATATCTAACTCTTAAAATTGTACCCGGATATAATTTTATGGTCGCACTCACTATGTAGATGGACACATTAAATTTGAAATAGTATTTTGTAAATAGTGGAGGAAACAGCAATTAACAACCTTTTGGCAAGCAAGCTGTTATTTGAAAATATTGTGATCAATGTCAGGGATGGAAATTGAACTTCTCACTCCAAACTATCAAACCAATCTTGATCGATTTCAGTTGAACATTAGGCTCACTTAGGCTCTCACAATATGTGCCCATTTCCAAGACAGTTGTGCAAACAGAGACGACAACGGCAATTAACTGGCATTGTCAGACAGCATCCGGGGACCCCCGGAGCCCCGGACACGACACGCAACCGACCCGACACGTCACAGACACGACACGTCGCGACGACTTCACTTCACTCGTCTGTCGGTCACAGTGAGAACTGAGGCAAGCAAGGTTACCCAAGCAGGGGTTTCGGCGGATACCTGTTGTCCGGGGTTGGTTTCTAAACCCCCCCCCCCTCTAAACCTCCTACCCCCTTAGCTGTGGGGTTCCAAAACCCACCCCCCACTACCGCCATTTCCCCACCCTCCCAAGGTCCCGGTGAATACGAGCAGCTACTATCGATCCAAAAACCCGTGGCTCCCCCCTTCGTGACGTTCCCCCCCACGTACCCCAAGCCCCCCACCCCCAAGGCTACAACCGGCCATGTCCTTTCCAAATGTACGCGCATACACACGCACTCTGCAAATAAACGCGTTTACTACATGGTGTAGCGGTAATAACACTAGTTTCACCCCACGCTAATAATAAATGTTGTAGTAATCACTGATTATATTTGTAGCTTGATTTCAGCCAAATTTGACTGAAAAAATATGAACATATTATCCAAATTATAAGGGTACTTCAGACTAAATTAATTCAACGCATGATGAAGGCCTACATGATGAACTCCAGTTTTATTTATTTTTCTGCTGAGTGTGATGCTCACATGAGCTCTAGGATTGTGCGTGGGTAATGAGGCGGATGATAATGAGAGATGAATGAACCTACAGTTCTAGGTGGGTTTCGAACCACCAGGAAGCGATTTTACAATTTGTAACTGAGTGGGGCACTAGCCATAATGAACATTTTCAAAATATAATTATCTATAGACCTACTGCAAGACTAAATCGATTCACAAAATTATAAAGACCCACTGATTCTTTCAACTACTACTGATAAGAACTATTAGTTGCAGGTGTACTATTCAAGCACTAGCGACATTTGGTATCAAAGAGCTCAGTGTCATTCGAAAATGACCTGTAGAAAGACTAGATTGATTCAACCTAAATTGAATGCTAATCATAGCAGAATATGAAACCACATTACAAAATCCATTTCACTGTAGAAGCTATGCAGCTTGATGTTTCTTTAAAAAATCATCAAATATGGGCTGACAGTTCACAAAATTGAGTGATTTAATCATAATTTTTTGAGAAAGACCAATATTTATAGAAGAAGCAAAGTTCTTTCATATAACTAAAACAACGAAAGTGGAGAAACGAAGTTCTTTCTATCACTAAATCGATTACTAACACAGATTACATATCACTAACACAGAAAGTGAGTTGAATGTCCCGAATTTCCAAATAATTGTTCAACAAACATTATATAAGGCTTTCAATCTAGTTTGGTCCGTCTATTATTAGTTTTCCACTGTTAATTCAATCACATTTCAATTGCGTTTCTATTGTAGATCGCTCAACAATTCATACAAAAGCTTAGCTGAAACCGACTTGACCAAAATAATTGATCAGTAAATATAATCAGAGCGAATGTCAACCCAGGTACAAAACTACAATGGAGTAAGATAATTAGAGCTAATTTCCTTCAAATCTCTATAGGCATTTCATTAGTAGTTTCAAATTTCGTTCACCAATTAGTACACTCTAAAACATTATACACGCGAATATTTCTACCGACTATCCAATAATCATTCTTCAAGATTTAGTAATCGAGAATTTAAATCATAAAAATCACCCCGTTAGTAATTTTCGTGAATAAGGACTACTTTAAAAAGTTAATGACTATTTGAAAAAAACTGGGACATGTATGAGGAAAACCATAAGATAATGACACTTGATAATGATAACTTGTTGGAAATTTTTCTCGAAGATAACAAAATTAACTTTTCAAAATTCAATTTAAAACTTACTCTGTTAGCAGATGCATCCCCTATAAAAACAAGGATCTTGTTGAAACTTCTTGTAAACTCCTACCACTGTACTCCATGTTTATGTACTAACGAGTATGTGCGGTCGCATAATTAAACAAGGTCATAGACTGAAAATCGACTGAGTGGCCTCGAAATATACCAATATAGAAATAGGATCAGAAATCCAGAAAGCCTAGAAATCCACTGAATCATTGTGGATCAAGTGCGAGACTAATGCAAGATTCTAGATTCCAACCTGATCTGGGTAAGCTTTGCTGACTGAAACTTGATCTATATATTATTCTTATTTCATTTGGGAGACATGATCACAGGATTTGGATTTGAATCACTGTAATTTTATTGTACTCTAAAACCGTGGGAAGTCTTTTAATTTTCGAATACTTTGTTTTGTGCACTAATAACCCTTATTTAACATCTTCACATCTCTCATATATGTTCAGCGCCTATTCTCACGAAAACAATTCAAAATGAAAAAACTGGTTAATCACAAAATCCTTGAAATCTTGGAACATTGGCAAGGAATATCCGTTCTCAAGTTCAATGTCACTAATTAAAAGTCTCGTGACGCGAAGGATAAATTTGGCATTGGATTAGCTCAAAAATTACTGTTTTCCAGCAGCACTCTGAGAGAGTTACTTCATTTTCCATTTTATCATAATTGTATTTGAATCAAGCAAATCATAGGCCAACATGATATCAACCCTCTGAGCAATAGAGATGATCAATTTGCAACTCCACAGAACTGAATGGAATTTTGTCTTATTTTTATTACATATTTCTACAATAGTTATTAAAATTCATTTTGTTTTTGTATGACTATCAATCAAACCATATGAATATAATGGCACGTGTATATATTTTCTGGCTATATTAACTGACTCATTTATTTGAATGAACATGATATAATTATTCTGAAATCGTCTAAATACTGATTATATCGGAGAACTGAATTACTTGACACAATTTTGGGTCACTTCCTTGACGTGTTTCTTGGAAGATGTCATTCAAAAATAGTTGTCTTATATAAATTTATTCTAGCCTCAATCTAGTCCAAAATGATCACTCTTCTCTTAATGCAATTTTATAATAAAATGTAGAGGACAATCAACTATGAATACCAAGAGGTACGAATGAATGAAGTATCGCTACTTCATTATAGTTCTGATGAGATGAAAGATGCGATTCATCACGTATGAAATTATTATCAAATCTAATTTTCTTCTAACCTCAATCTAGTTTGAAATTCTACTTTTCAATCTGCATCACCTTCAAGGCACATGCAAATAACAATGAATATGAATACAGTTTTTCATAAAGTATTCCTTTCAGAAATTCCTATCAACGTTCCGAATCTTCCTCCATTTTTGTTTTTTCTATCCCCAATTATTCTCATCTTAATTTGATTCCTTCTAGGAATGTGTCCTCCACTCCGCTCTTCAAAGAATTTGTTTGATTCTCTCTATTACTATCAACCTTAATCTTCTTCTCTCTCAACCCTGCCTTTTTCAACCCTTCTTTTCTTGCATCATTTAAAACGATCATCTATTTCGGCATCTTCTTTCCTGGAATTTTATTTCTCTGACTGCACTGAATATATCTACCCTATATTCAATGACAACTCTTTCTTTATATTCCCTTGCTCGCAAAATGCATCTTACTTGCTACGCAATCATCTTCTTCTGAATACAATTTCTCCTCTGAATACACCAGACACATTGATATCCACTTTAAAATACCATAACTCCATAGAATATACTCCAAACATTCCTGTATTCATGCCCTGCTTGTTTCTAGCATTGTTCGTCACTCCACCGATACCCAATTTTTATAATTTTGGAATTTGTTAACATATATGAGGTAGGGAATACAATGTATACCCTACTCAACTTCCAGTTCGAAAGTTATAGAAATTGGAGTAAATTCAAATTCTTTATTTTTGCCTGTTATTTCAAACGTAAAAGCTCGTAATGAGTATAGTGAACAATATTCAACTTCCATTCCAACTAATCACTGTAGTTGTCAAGTTCTGTGGTTCTATTTCTTCTTCTGGCATTATAGATCGATGTGATCTTTAGCCTCTCGCACAAGATCCCTCCAAATAACACGGTCACATGCATTTCTCCTCTGGAGTTCTATTTAGTAGAATTAGATTTGGTAGAGCCTAAATCTTAAAACGATTTTTTTTATAAATTATACACAAATCAAATGAATAGACTCGGATCAAAACTGATAGACTCACCAAGCTCGTGCTCGTTGGCGGTGCGCCTAGCAGGCGACGCGACGGCGGCACTGGTCTTGGACGGGTGACCGCCCTTGAGCACAGCGACGGGCACCAGTCCTTCGAGGGGCGAATCGACACCCGCAGTCGGCATCCGCACCAGGCACCAGGCGTCGCCCCCCTCCACCACCTCCACCTGCTGACCCTTGCTCACCGACAGCTCCGTGGGCGCAGCTGCCACGTGATCCGCCACCACCCAGGTCATCTCTACTGCTGTTGCCGGTTGCTACAACAAGCAAAAGTTCAGGTTAGGTTAGTAGAAATAGTTAATATTGCTAAAAATTAATTATTACAACCGGGCCTTTGTAACATACAGTGTTACAGAAAAGGAATAAAATTTTACATGACCATCATTCTGTTTTATGAATTTCAAGTATTGTCATACTTTTTTTGTAGCTGTCTTACTAGTTATAGTTATAGCTGTCTTGTAGTTATATTTGTGCAGATTTTCAAAATGGCGGTTGTATGAGTAACTAACGAATTTCGGACAGTTTGAAAATTATATTTTGGTATGTTCCTCACTCAGGAACAATTCCCCAGAGTAATGATGGGGAGTTCTGAAGTACTCTGTATATAGGAGTACAAAATGATAGATTAGATCGCATTCCAGGAATACATGAGAAATATAATTTAATGAGAGGCTGTACATCTAATACAATATTTTTATACATTCATGAGCTTACAAATCGCTTCCCAGTAGTTCGGAACCAACAGAAAGAATATAGGTCCAATCATATCCCATCATCATCAGTTTAATTTCCCACGCACAAGCCTAGAGCTCATGTTAGTATCATGAACAGCAAAGGAAAAATATTCTGGACTATTTACAACCAAACCCTTCTGATTAGTCAGCGCAACGATTGAGAGTCAATAAAAGGAATACGATAGTTATACAAATTCTTTTCATTAGTAAGAGGAAGGGCTAAGTGCCAACTTTGGAAAAATGCATGAAAAAAATCTTTCAGTTTCCTACCAAATTCTATCATACACCCGGAATAAAACGATACATTTCAGGACATAATTAATAAACCACCAAAACTATCTACATACCAACACCTCTCCATCAAGTCCATCAACAAACTTGTCGAGAGATATTTCAAAGTTTCCAAGTGGAATTATTCAGCCACATCGGTTCCAAGAACAACCCTTATATCAACCAGACAACAAGAATAGAACCAACAACAGCTGATCACTACACTCACACACAAATTTTCCCGACAGTTTTCCTCTTGGAATCGTCATGATCGATTTCCCAAGTTTTGATTGCTCAAAAACAAACAAATCCTCCACACTGCTCACCAACCTCTTCTTACTCTCTCACCCCCTCCTTCTGTCTACTTCTGTCGACCAATTAACAGCTGGTCTTCGATTCGCAAAGGATGAGAGAGACAATAATATCTATGATCGGTTTGTCATTGTTGACATCTTCCCCAGGTGTATTCATCGTGCCCCGACCAATTTCCCCCACCTTCCTGCGAACACAGCTGTAATTGATTTATTTCCTTCTGGTTGGAAACTACTATCCTCTCTCTCTCTCCCTCTTCCCTGTTTCCCTCGGTCGCTAACCCAATTTGCACACAGAGCTATTGTGTCGTTTTTCCCTTCTAACGGACAATCCACTCCCGATTTTAAACTGATTTCGACTTTTGAGCGGCATGGATTTGGGCCAATTGGCAGCTATATTTCATTTTATTTTGTCAGCAATGGTTGAATGGGAAGCATTCATGGTGAATGCTGACAGTTTAAAATGAATCTCACCATAGCGATCTCTGGGAACGGTCAAATTTCGAAGATAGGCTGTGAGGAGCGGTTTAAATGTCATGATAGTGATCAAGTTCAATTCAGTATTATATTTTAAATATTTTATTTTGGTTGCCATGGAAAAAATTGTAATGTGAAATTATCAGTTCAATATTATCATTCAAAATTTTTATAGTTTTTGCTTTTTAAATGAGATTTTGTGTTTGAAAATAGTTTTCTTGATTTTAAAATTTATAAAATAGGAACTCAGGAAATGAAAGTGCAAATTTTTAGTGAGAAAAATGAAGAACCCAAGACATAACCTATAAACTTCAGTGTTGATAGGAAATGACATTGGGTAATAATACGGCAAGGCAGAACATCCGAAAGGATCTCTCTGCCGATAAAAGCCATAAGAATAAATAAATAAAGTTCGATTCAGTTTTAATGGCAGAGTAGTATTTCATAAACCATAAAGGATAGTGTACACTATTATATAAGATTATTATACACACTATAATCAAGGATTGTATACACTATTCTTGGTATTTCATTACATGATCCTGGATTATCAATTATCAATTGATGTATCAACCAAATAAGTAATTCCAGTATACCGTAGATCTAGTTTCTAATGTTACACCATTGTAAACCTCACTGGTAAATTGTAGTTCAGTAGGAAGTAAGACTAAGTTCAATAGAGGTTGATGAATGTGTAACAGCCGAAACTATTCACTTGTTAGTCAAAGTAAAGCGACAACTCTGAGACTCATCTCATATGGACAGCTACCAAAAACATTACCTGAAACCTATACAGAGAAACTCTTTAAAATTCACAGAGATTGAAGTCTGACATTAAAGGTTGATGAATGAAATAAAAGCAAAATCTATTATCTTGATACGATATTCCAATAAACAAGTATAAGCTGCTTTAGTCCCAAAAAGTATTGGTCCCGAAGTTCCTAGCACCTACGACTATACGACTCTTAATTGGAAATCTTTGAGATTCAATTTCAGCATTTCCTATAAATAACAACATAAATTCCATTCAACCAATACATATTTTGATTTTAATTTAACTATACCATAATATCACCATCACATCTAAAAGTCGGTTCGTTTCCTAACCACCCCAATCTACTACAGCAGAATTATTTCCCTTATTGTAAAATCAATTTCAATAGTAAGTATTTTCATTCAATATAGACTACAATATTCCAATTACACAGAATAAATACTTTTCCAACCACCCCATTTCACTACAATCGTATTATATATTTTATACAATTATTACTTTCAAGGAAAATATTTTCTCAGTCAATACAGATTTCCACCACAAGACCATTTTCACAACCACACAGAAAGCCATATTTCTTTCCCGAACATCCCATTTTACTACAGCTACATTATTTTTCCTTATTGAACATTTACAGAATACGAAAAAATGGCGACTCTCTAACTGAAGGAAGCACTTAGTCGTGATGAATATCTTGTTGACGCTTCTTTCTAGCAAATTAGTTTGTGTCTTGATGCCACCACCAGTCTCCCTATCCCTAACCCTAACCCTGACTTCAGCAGTACTTTACAGGAAATTAGCTCTTAGCATTAGAAGGCAAGGAAACCTCTACTCTTCTTGTGGTATCCTTTCAGACTGTCAGCATCGTTTGAACGGGAATCATTGATGTTATTCATAAAGAATGCTGACAGCTAGAAACGAGTCTTACTAAAGTGAGATTCATTTAGATCTGTCTGCGTTGGTTGAACGGGAAGCATTGATATTATGCATGAGGAATTCTGACAGCCTCAAGTGGATCTCACTTTATCAAATGGATTTGCACTCTAGCTTAGCACAACCAATAAGTAACACGCCTCTCCAGTTATTTATTCATGTCTACGCCACGCTAATGTACACAATGGTAGTCTTTTATTTCTTTGTCTAAGATAAATTCACTCTAAAAATGAACTGGAGAAATCTATGTTGAAGCTGAAGAAATTCAAGGCTCAACAAACAGTACTAGTAGTTCTGCGAACAGTAGACCTCGCTCATGAATAAAACTTTCAATCTGATGAAAAGGGACAGTACAGTAAGTACAGTACAGTATATTGTGAAGATTTAGCCATGATTGTCATCTATTATTTTCACCATTGAAAGTGCTAGAGACACTGTTTCCAGGGACAACGGACTTATCAAGGAGTATTTTTAAATCAAATACATACATTTTAAATGAAAAAGACTAACAAATTGTCAAAAAACCACAGATTTATTGATACTCAGAAAGACCGGTTTCGGTCATTATCAGAGTTTATAAGAGATTGACAATGGTGTAATTAACGAAACCGGTATTTCTAAGTATCAATAAATCTGTGGTTTTTTGACAATTTCTTCGTCTTTTTAATTTAATGTTAATAATTACCACAATATCAACTTCTCAACTACACAAAAAAAGAAAAAAAAATACCTTTATACCTTTACATACACATTTTTCTCTACAATTGCAGTATAAGACTCCAATACAATAGAGATTTTTTAAAATAATATATCCAATTAATTTGTTAAATCAATTTAATAATAATAATAATAAGATGATTGAATTTAATTATTCTATCTCATCATAATAATTTATTTTATAATGATATATTATTAGAATAATATAAAACAATATTAGTAATATCTGAAAAAAAATCTGGCAGGAACAAGAATTGAACCTGAGTCCCACAGAGTGACAGACCACGGTCTGGCAATGAATTGCTGTATGTTCAAAGACACATCCTTTCTGGATTGAGGTTAGTTTGGTTTTTTAAATATTACAAAAAAACCAGACGTTTTATCAAAAATCGTTACACATACGTTTCTGCGCCTTGTTTCGAAGAACTTGCATACCAAATTTCATCCAAATCGGACAATAACTGCGACTGTAACTGCGGTACAAACAAACAAACAGACGAAAGCCGATCGAGTCGAAACTAAGACCTCAGCTTCGCTTCGGCCAATAAATTTACTGAGAAACAACTAAGGTAATTTATATCGAGGATTAGAACTATCATAACTAAACTATTATTTTATGTGGTTCAAATAAATTGACTCAACGAAGAGCTAATCCTATTCATCTTGTTTTTTTCTGTTTTCGCGAACAAAAAAATGTAATTTGAGGAAGAGCAAATTGAAAATTTCAAGCCTATCAAACTCAAGTAAATGTAGTTCACGAAAGAGCTAATGAAATATACAAAGTTGTAATACTGTAATATAGAAACTTTATGAATAAATAAGTGAAAATAGGAATAAATTCATTCAAAAGAGAATTGATACCAGTGGATGTTTTCAATTGAGGCGAGTTCCTGTATTTATTCAACATACATTTGGAATCTATTAAATATGAGTAATGTTAATACTTGACAATCCGAAAATAGATCACTTGAGATGTTGGGATTCAGAAATCCAAAATATTTTACAATATTGATGCAATTACTACTAGATCAATGAGAAGGGTTTGAAATTCTCGTTGTGATGAGTGTACCATGCAACATTGAATTATCCAGAGTTTCCTGGATCCGTTACATTGCAGTTTCCTGGAATAGAGCTGCTGGAGATACATTTATAATCAAAGACAATGCGATCATATATTATCTATCTGTCCATCCTATCATATTATATAACGATATCACATAATCATACCGGTCTTATCTATATGCCATATATGATATTCCTTGTCACCTCTCTCTTATCATAACAACGAAAATGTATATAATTGTAACTTTTGTAATACCCGTATTATCATCACCCCTTGAGCCTTAAACCATACTTAAAATTCCGGTCGATAATAATCAATAACACTTTTCGTCCAATTATTTACTATCCCACTCTTTAAGTTTCGTGATTTCAGTTCCAAACAATAGCCGATAATAGCCAATTGATTCGAATATTACAACGTTCAACAAAATATAGTCGATATAATGACGTAAAGGTATCAGCCAATCAGAGCGCCTGGTGAGCGTGGACTTGTACTCGCACGTGATTGGTCGACGATGTGTGACGTAGTATATCTTTCAGCTGATGTTTGACTCGACATCTACCAATAGAAATTGAGAGGAGAATTTAGTGAGCAAGAAGTTTATCAAGATGTAAGAAAACCTGTGATATTTCAAATAGTTATCAAACGTATAAGGTTCACTTCTTCTTCTTCTTCTTCTTACCATTATTATTCTTATTCAGTATCACATCAATTGGAGTTGGATTGAATGACTACTTATTATAACCTTGGAGGATGAAGTTAGGGCGCAACCGGCCCTCTCTCCCACTAGAACATCCTATGGAATTTAAATGCAACAACCGGTACAGCAAAATGTAAGTAGAAAAATGATAAATATAGAGAGACTGAGAAAGAAATAAAAATGCAAGGGGAAAACTAAAATACGAGAAGGATAAGAAGAAATAGTTATTTGTGCAACTAGTGCGCAAAGTGACAGTTTGCTGCATCGAAAGAAACGTTTACGCCCGAGCCGTAGGCGAGGGCGGAATGGTTTCTTGAGTGCAGCAAACGAACTTTGCGCACGTATTTCACATTAAATTTTTCCTACAGTTTTAAAGTTTCCATTGAATATGAAAAGTGGGTAATTATGGGTAAAATTGCCTGAATAATGTAGTAGTGTTTGAATGGCGGGGGGCAGCTGTGTGGTGTGTGCTGTGGTGGCACTGTGCTGTCGTTGTCCTTGGTTATAATATCTACTTAATAATTAGCGCGTTGTGCTTCGTTGCACCTCTGCTCACTATAGCAGCCACAGCAGTCACTGTTACCAACTTCATTTGGATTTTGCTGCACTGGTGCTCCATATAACCTACTAACTATTTTGCGTTGTCATGCTGCAAATCTGGAGTACGCAAAGTACTCACTTTGCGCACTAGTGCGGAAAAGTGATTCTTTGCAGCCTGCAATCAGTGCACAAATGGTCACTTTTCAGGGTATCTGTAGGAAAATAAATTTTTTACGATCCACATGACCTGAAGCTGATGGGCTCATTTGATGCTACTTCGTGCTATAGTGCGATTCACATATAAATGTCAGCATTATTGCAATTGGAAGCATTGATGCTATTCATGAAGAATGTTGACAGTTTCATGTTGCTGTCTGCTATCATAAAACACATGAGGCCTTAATCAAGTGAAAACGTTTCTTCCCTGAAAAATCTCAACTGCGGTAAGGCACGAAGAGTACTTGCAATATTATATGAGATACTAGGCCTGATTGGTTGGGGATGGATTAATACCTTAATCAGGGGCCAATGCAGGTAGATGTTGAATTAGAAAGGGAAACAGAGATCGGGGAAGATTGAATTTGAAACGCTTTAATTCTCACTGTGATAATGCTTTGTTGGATAGGTTGATATGAGCCTATCAGGTAGTGTTTAATGACACTTCAAATTTACTATTTCTTAGTACTGTACCAAGTCCTAACTCTTTCACTCTATTCCGAACCAATGAGTGAAAATTCAAATACAACACACAAAAACTATAGCTATGAAACATAACACCTAAGCTATATTATTAAACAGCCTCAATACTAAAATAGTCAATTTAAAATCCTTATCAAGAAGGAGAATACTTCCACGATTTTCAAACCGATTCATAATTTTCATCTGTAATTTCCCACCACAAAATCTAATCCATTACCCAGTTAACCACAGCCATTTGATCTCAAATTACGAATTTCCTTCCCAGAACTGTTTGATCCTAAATTAAGAAATTCATCACGGAATAGAGGCAGCAGTTACAGTTAATTCGTGTCTGATTGTTTTTTAGCAGCTTGCCGCGCAGAAATAATTACAAAGTTGAAAAGGCTTTCTCCCTCCACTTAGCCGGAATTTTCTATTGTTGCCAAAGAAAGAGACCCAGTTTTCTTTTTCGAGTTAGCAGTGCGGGCGCCATTTTGAAAAAAAACCGCCTTTCTTGTCCTAACGACCGCACCACAAGAATGTTGAACAAGAAAACCTCATCACCAAGATTGATTAACCTTTCTTCTACTCCAATTTCTAGCTGTAAAACTACCCTTAACAATTTCATTTTCTTCTCCACCTCAACTCACTATCGTTACAAGCCACCCTTTTCTCGATTTAACTTTAATACTTGGCTAGTTTAAGGGTTATTGATATTGGTTAGGCCTACTCAAATACTCGACTAGGGTTATTTGATATTGGGTGAAGTGTTCAGAAACGAAAATTTGACACATCATACTTATCAATAGAATAATACAGGTTTAATACAACCTACATCGATAGTATATATTTCTACATAGCTTATTTCATTGATATGATCTTTACTCAATTGTCATCAATACAATAATTACATATTTTAAATGTGTAGAAACTAAGATCTGATACAAGACACGGCAAAAGTTGAGGGAGCATTCTAAGTACAGCAATAAGATGCAATTGGAGAACAACAAAGAATGGAACAGTAAATAAAGATAGAAAAGAAAATTCTACATCCATGAGGAATAATTCAATGTAAACTACAACACAGATTGGATCTCGAAATAATTATTCACTAGTACATAACATACGTCAAATGATATAGTATTATCTTTGTTTGAAGAGAGTCAGTTTCAAATCCTGAAGCACAGTACAATGTATAAAATAATCCAAGAAGAAACTAAATTGGTGATATTAAAAAGTGGTGTTTAATTGGAATAGATATCTACCACAATACCTTGAACGCAGAAAGATAATTAAACTGACAGTTACGAATCAAATCTCAACAAGTCGAAAATGCAACAACCACAAAAATCCACAAACTTGAATACAACGTCTGGAACTTATCTGAATTTGGACTGATTCCACATTGAATTGAACGTCCCCAACTTGTATTGCTCAGCCATGAAAATCCAGAAATAAAGACAGTTCACACGTAGCCGCAGCCTCCTTGCCACAACTCAACAGCATCATTAATAAGTTACAAGAGAGTGAAGAGTACAGCAATGTGAACCGGGCTACAATGGGATTCACTGTCAGCATTGGATGACTGGGAAGCATTGATGCTACTTATAAGAAATGCTGACAGTTCAAATTGAAGCTCTCTACAGTGAGATACACATTAAACGTTCAGCTGTGGTTGAATGGAGAACATCGATGTGACTTGGAGGAAAATCCTGACCGTTTAAAGGGAATCCCACTATACGGCAGTCATGAAATTTTCACGGCAACATCTTCACAACTCGAGAGACCAGCTTCCTTTTTTCATGGCACGACATGAATCCAATATTCATCAAATGCTGTACATACATCACGTCCAATATGCTTGTTCACATGTGAATTGACAACCTAGCACAAGATGCTTCAAGTATAGGATTCCACTAGTGTAATGTCGCGTTTACACCAAGGTAGATGATATAGTTCACTAGCTGGTGGATACTATAGTTGACTAGCAGAGTATAGTTAGGATAGGTACTTGAGAGCTGGAGAATAGATCAGATGATAGCAATCGCCAGTGGATAGTATGATTACTGAGGAATAATGATGGGTAGTTGATATAGCTGCTAGGATATCTTAGTCAATGGTTTTGTACACTAATATATTGAATATTGATTATATCAATAACTGGGGTATTTAACTGGTATATGCGAGTGGATAGTATATAATTCATTGATTTATCAATTTGTAGAAAATAACTTATCATTAAAATAATATTGAAAGATAATAAACAGGAGAGTCCTTCAATATTCCTCTCTCAATTAAGATTATAGGGAGTCCAGTCCCAAGGATAGTATCCTTGGGACTATATAGATATCTATATACTATGTAAACTATACTATATCTATACTATCTATATATACTTGTCTATACTATCCATATACTATTGTTGGTCCAGTCCCACAAGATGTCAAATTATCAATCGAAATTAGGTAAAATTACTTTTTACTTTTCACTCCACATCAAATAGTGAGATGGCGTGAGAGATGTATATGCTAGTGCATACTACACTGAACACTAGCAGTACCTCTAGTACTAAATAACGTTTTGTCAAAGAAAAACACAAATTAACACTTAATAAGATATGATTGTACATCAAAAGTTCCGATTTTGTAAGATTCTTTTCTCAATGCCCTAGAGAGAAGATATTCTGACAAAATTTTAATTCTTCAATGTTGTTTTCCATCACGAACTGCTTATTATTAAATCACTTTTTGCTTTTGAAAAAACAAAACTTGTTCTTCAACCATGAAGATGGCGGAACTGCCGAAAGATCTCGTTGTCCAGTGAGTGATTTATTCATTTATTGTAAAAATATCTGACTGCTAGTGTTTTTTCTAAAAATTTTTAATTTAATTAAATACTCCAAATACTTCTATTTGAAGTTGAACTTGGCCTAATTGTGACATAAACACAATCGAATCAATACAGTTAAAATAATAGCGAATATAAATTTCACTGAGACTGATTTTGACCTGCAGAGAATGTGTGTAACAAATAAAGTTCAAATAATAGCGAATCATAATTCACGTTTGATCAAAGACTGACTTTGAGTAAAACAGAATATGTAACAATGATTGACCTTGCTTGCCGTTACTGCAACAGTAACCAGTATTGATAACGAACCTGCATGAATTTACGATTAGTATTGATTAGAATACAGGAGTTAAATTCAGAATTCAAACAAGAATTGGCATTGGAATTGTTGCATTATGAAAGTACTACTGAACAGACACATGAATACCAAAGATGAGTTCTCAGAGAGGAGACTCGAGAAAAGCCCTATTAAGTTTCAAAGTTTCAGAGGAGAAGAAAGCTGTAGAATAGTTTTGTTCTAGAATGGACTGAATCAGGTTCTCATCAACAATTTGACATTGAGAAACCGAAAATTAATTCAAGCCAGCTTCATCATCAATTGATATTGGTTGGTTGACCTCAACACAGAACGAGAAACAACCATGTAATTCATATGATGCCTTACATTTAGACCCTTTTAAATATTTATATTAATCAGGCCTACAGCTTCACTATGAAGAACTATGGGAGTTACGAAGCAAGTAATTTTCCAAGAAGAATGAATTCAACCCTCACTATCATTATTACAATATTATTCAATGAAAATATTATTAACCAAAATTATCCTTTTTCAAACTCCAAGATAAACTTCAATTGATTGTGACATGCACATTGTAACATACTTGTGATCAGTTTCGTAGAATGATACATTACTAGAAGAGAAAAACAGACAGACTTCTATCCAAATCTACTACTTTTCCGTTTTAGTATATATCAGAGGTACCAACCATGAGGTGCTAAGGAGGATGAATACAGCCCCAGAACTGGTCAACAACATTAAATGTCGAAAACTTGAATATTTGGGTCACATAATGCAATAAAGGGAGATACGAAATATTGCAAAGCATCTTGCAAGGGAAATAGAAGGCAGGAGAGCTCCAGGAAGGAGAAGAATTTGCTGGTTGGACAACCTCAGGTTCGGAAAGACCTCTATTCAATTGTTCCGGAGCGCAACCAACAAAGTAATAATAGCCAGAATGATCGCCAACGTTCGTAACGGACAGGCACCATAAGAAGAAGAGAATACATCATGAAGAAGAACAAGATAACAAAGTTTCAGCTATGATTGTAGTGGTCTACAATCACACAGCATTCACATTCAACCAGTACTTAAAGAACGTATCTATAACATCTCAGAAAACTAAAATTCAAATAAGTTTCTCGACAACTGTACCACATCAAATTCAACCTGATTGAAACAAAATGACAGGAAGTTTACATACAATGAACACAAAAATATATCGCATCTTCAGCATACCAGACAACTCAAATATATAAATGAATGAATAAATAGAATGTGGTAGAATGCTTCAATTGAATACATTGGAAATTTATATGAACTAGAATCGTGAATGAAAACTAACTGGAGAGACATAGTACAGGCCCAGCGTATTTTGTACAATAAATAAAATATATATGGATGTTGTAGTACATGTAATTCAACCTTGATATTTGACGATGATTATCATCCTAGCTTCACCCTCCAGGTTAAAATAGGCAGCCTATCTATCTATCTATAATCACACAAAAATTTCGAATACGACTTGCGATAATACAATCCTTTCTTTTCTATAGTTTTTTATTTATTTGTGAATACAATAACAGATGATATGAACATAATTGGGATAGAACAACAGGCTTGGGCCAAACGAATTGGAATAAGGAACTGCAAAAAAGAAGCAGTATGTGACACGTCAAAGTATTACTTGGAAAAGCTTCTGAAAGTACTCATCAAAACCAGTAGCACATCAAATGCAACCAAATTTATTTGTCATCTTCATTTTTCACTTTTTTTGTACATTTTTACGCAGGAATTTAGTCGAATTTATTATTTTATTAATTAGAGCTAGTGACAATCACCTGTCCATGACGCAACCGCGACTGATGATAGGAGGCGGGCGTGTCGATGGTGTGCTGTCGCGTCAGCTGCAGCGATCGGTCGCGGTCGCGGTCGCCCTGTCGGAACCATGGCAGCGATATCTTGCGTCGCTGCGACTTGACTGCGGCTGCAACAGCTGCGGTCGCACTAGCTGTCGCGCTGCCGCCTGTCGCGGTCGCGGACGACGCCGACATCGTCATGGGAGTCGCGTCGCGACAAACGCCAAACTACAACTGACGCAACGCAGCGCAGAGCGCACTACATCACACAGGAACATCCACTGATGATGATAGCTGCCGCTGGAGGCGGTAGTGGAGGGGGAAGAGGTTGCGGGGGGCGGTAGAGGTAGAGAAGATTGAGGGAAAAGAGGCGACGTGGGGCGGTAGAGGAAGAAAAGATTGGGTGGAAAGAGGGGCGAGGGGAGGTAGTGGTAGAGAGGATTGAAGGGAAAGAGGCGGCGAGGGCGGTAGTGGAAGAGAATATAGGGGGTGATGAGGTGCGTTGGTGGAAATGGGGCAGTAACACCATGGTGGGGATGAAAATGAGATAGCGAGAGGCGGTAGACAGGCTACTGCTGGAGGCAGCAAGGGTGGAAGCGTTAGAGAAGGTTAGGTAAGGGGATTAGTGAGAGGTAAAGATAAAGAAATGGTGGGGATGAACATGAGATAGAGAGAGGCGGTGGAGAGTCTTTTGCATTTACTGCTGCTAGAGGTGAAAAAGGAAGTGATAAGGTGAGAACGATAGGGGGTGGTGATGAGATGGTGGGGATAACATGAGATAGAGTGAGGCTTTCACTGACACTCTCCCGCTCCCGCAAAAGGCAGTAGAGAAGGCGTGAGGCGGAAAAGAGAGTGAAGGGTGGTAGAGAAGGTAGACATGATAGGAGGCAGCAACGATATGAAGATGAGATGGAAAGAGACAGTGGAGAGATATTGGACACAGGTGAAATATAGAACAAATGAGACAGAAAGAGACGATATGATAGGATGTGAAGATGAGATAGTCAGAATGAATATGAAAGAAATGAAATTAGAAACTTCAGGACATGGATGAGAGTCAGTATAGATATGAAAGGAATGAGATGGAAAGATTGTGTACTGCCTCTGGAGGCAGTAGGTAGGAAGAGGAGGTGGGGGGAGGAAGAGGTAGATGGGGGTGGTAACGAGTTGGAGGGAATAACGTGAGATAGAAAGAGACGGTTGAGGGAATGAGGTGCTTCAAGATGTCAGGCAGTACAGATATGAAAAGGATAAAATGAGATGCAAGAGGAGGTGAGAATGAGATAGAAAGATGCTGATTGAGAGGTTAGTTCAGGTGGAGTGAAAGAAGAGATGAAGAATGAGAGGAATGATATTAGAGATAGTGAGGATGAAAATGAGGAAGTGAGAGACGTTTCAAACGAGAGATGATCAGTTAAGAGATGGTGGAGCGAGTGCTGCAAAAGTGGTATGGGTTAACAGTGAGAGACAAGGGGCTGTAGGAGTGGGAAGAAGATTAAAGGCAGGGTAGAAATGTGTTGAAGGTGGTAATGAATTGATTGATTGATTGATTGATTGAGTACTTTATTTATGTAGATTACAATATATACTGGCTTATACACTTATATACAATAGCTTACAATACAGCGAAATTATAGATGAATTTACATAATATAGACTAAGAAAATAACTATTGAACTGTATATGATATGAAAAAGCAATTTGTAATATAATAACTATAGATAATAATCATATTGTTATGCATCTACATAAATTGGCGGAGCTTTGGACATATCAATGTCCATTCTTTGGGAAGAATATTAAAAATATCCTCCCCACTAACTCTCTACCAAAATGAATGTGATAATGATAAATCTCTACCAAAATGAAAATGAATGTGATACGAGGGGATTAGAAGAGAGAAAGGAGTATCAGAGCCCAAGTGATAAGAATGCATAAGTGAATTGAGGAGGAAGAAGAAGGGAAAGATAAAGTAGGATACGGCAAAGATGCTGAAAAGGTTTGATGAAAAGATGTAGATGGTTGATGAAATTAGGTGAAAAACAAGGAGAAAAAAGGAATGTAGAACAAGGAGAGACAAAAAAAGATACAGAAAAGGCGAGAAAGGAGTAGCAAAATATATAAGAGAGAATATAAAGAGAGCCGACTATCAGGTGATAATGCTATAGTGAGATTCACTTATTAATATCAGCTATCCTTTTTGTTCACACCGCATTTTCTCAGTCAAACAATGTTAACAGTTGAGTCACCAGGAACTGAATTTCACTAGGTAAAGAAGAGTGGTGGTGAATAATAATAAACGGTACAGATATAAAAAAGTGCAATAAAGAGAGTGAGATAAAATAGTGAAGACATAAATATAAATAGAGGGAAAGAAAGATAGTGAAATGAAAGAGAGTGAGTGAGATAGATGATCATAACTTAGTGGAGGATGAAAGGTGAGAGGGATAGAGCGATTAAAAGAGAGGTGCTGATAAAGGCATTGATAGAGTGTGAGGCTATGAGAGAGCCAGCGATGAATTTGAGAGAATTAAGAGACAGAGAAGAGACAAGAAGAGGGAGATAAGCAATGATGGAGGTAGCGAGAGAGAGGGAGTGAGGTGGTGGGAGTGCAGGCTGGAGGCGGCATTACGGCGCAGCCGCCTCCTAACATGTTTCCGCCCCTTACTGCCCCCGTAGCCTGGCTTCTGACTACAACCACCACATCAACACACCGTAAAACTGTCAGCATCACTTCCAAATGTGAGCATTCCTTAAAATGACTTTGTTTATGAAGTGATATAGATAATCATAGATAACGTGGTGTTCGTTCAGTTGTGGTATGGAGGACACTCAATTATAGTAGCATCATAATATTGTATGGTACCGCAATGTTACTTTTAAATGAATTGTCACCTAGGTATTTTGAAAATCTGAGTGGATAGGAGGTAAAAGTACAAGTACAAGTACATAACAGGGATCCAAAAATAAACATCAGTTTATCAGATTGACAATGGTGTAACAACCGAAACCGGTCTTTCTAACTATCAATAAATCTGTAGTTTTTGACAATTTCTTAGTCTTTTTATTTAATATGAATAATTACCACAATATCAACTCCTCAACAACACAAAAAGTGAATCTTCGTAGAGTTCATGGCACAAGAGTAGTATCACTGATTTAAACCATTTTTTTATTTAGTCTGTGGTATTATATAGAATAAAGTTGCATTATCCACATCAAAATATTGAATGAAAATATGTTTAAAAAACAATTAATTTTATATGCTACAGAACAAGGTGGTAAGCAACCATAGATACTGAGAAATATATGGACGGACACTTAAGATTTAAATTTCAATCATATCAAACCCGACAAGAAAAACTGATTGAACTAAGCTTATCAACAAATTTTGGTAAACAATACTTCTGATATTGGATACTTCTGTACAAGAGATAAGGCTACTTAAACATTGCATTATTCACACATACTTTCAGTGTTTAACTTTATTGAGTAATTACGGAATTCATTACGTAGATTCTAGTTGAAAGAAATAACTCGCGTCTATGTCAAGTTTGGTTTTTATATGCTATCAACGTTCTCAACTGATTGATGATAGCTTCTTAGAGCTAAGCTATTACAAGCACAGATTGATGCCAATCGAGGCTTCTCATCTACAAAAGGAAAGCCAATTGTGTAGCACTGGCCATTCATAGCTATCATCTCTCTTCATTGAGAAGAGCTTTCAGTTCGCATACAACAGTCGTAACTTTATCTTGACAAGATTAAACCGTATTCGCAAAACAGTGAGTTCAATTGTCTATAAAAGGTGATTCTTGGTAAGCTATTGTATGAATATTAGGCTGATAGTTCCTTCGCTACAAACCCCTCACATCAAGTATGGTGGAAATGGGACAATTCAATAGAGGTAAAGATAAACACTAACTAACGGCAAAATGATAGAGGTGATCTCCTTCTTTGCATTGAAGATAAGAGAAAAATTGACAAATATTAAAATTAATTTTATTTATTATTGACTTGATTAAAAAATATTGAAATTGATATTCAAATTCAATTACAAAATTCCATATTCTATTTTGAAAATCGACATCATGTTTCCATCGGATGAATATGGGGGTTTAAAGAAAAACCGTATATTATTGCCAACGAATAACGATGAGTATAGAAACTATAGAAGCTACTTGAAAACAAAGAATCTTGTCAGATAAATTCAGTCAAGAAGATCTGTCTCCTCAATAGTTTTCCATTGCAATATGTTTGATAGGATACACCTTCCCTAATGTACAAGAGTACTGTGCAAATCCTCCTCATTGCAAATATTCATTCCTCATTGATGATTATGATGACTCCATTCATACTTGAATTACATTAGAAATTTCAATCGCCATATTGTTTGTTCCATGGAATAAACTACAACAATGTTCAGTGTTATGCATTTTTCAAGAACCAAAAACGAATCCTTGACAAGTCGAGAGATTTGAATAAGGTCTACCGGCCTTTGAAGTGAAGGACTGACAATATGATTATAAACGAATTGAAACATCACAGCTCAACGACAATTTAAAACCAAGAACCACTTCGACAAAATAATTTTTGTGAGATGTAGCTAACTTCAAACCTGGGCTCAAGCTACCACAGCTTAGCACAACATATTCTGATCCATTATTTCCCTCATCTCCGATTGAAAAGTTGAGAAAATAATGAAAGAATCACGCTAGACGAGTGAAAGAGGAGAAGCAACAAAGTACATGTCAGTTAAATACAGTATTTCATCTTAAAAAAACGCAACACGAAAATTGCTTCGTAGAAACTGTAACACAAGAGCGGCAAGTATTTTCTATCAGTTGGCATCTTGGAAAAGCCAGAGTTCATCCACCCATCGTTCGATGAACGGGAATAAAGTCTGCCCTCCTCGCATGAGAAGAAAGCTGATGATGAATTGAAGGAGGAGGAAGAGAAGAATGAAGGAGGAGGAGGAAAGAATAAGAAGCTAGCAGTCGGAATGAAATGGAAGGGGTTCTCATAAAAGAAGAGACTAAAAGGTTGAGAATCGTGGAATATTGACGTTGCTGTCTAGAAGCTGTCTGACTGTGTACTTGGCAAAAGAAAACTGCCAATATCAACTGCAAGGGGTGGTTGAACTGATAGTGACTGGCTTAACAGACTGGCCTAAAGGGCATGATCTGCTCAGTTAGAGTTCATTCGAGATTAACTCAGTTTTATAGTTCTTAAACTCATTAATAGAGTTAATTTAGAATTAGCTTCCCAAATTTTCTGGTTCCAGTTCAACCAGAATAAATTGAAATACGTGGAACTTGCACGATGTTCTACTGAATCGACTAAACATGTGAAGCTGGAATATATACCTACGAGTTCGAGACACTACAGGAAAGAGTTGAAAACTTTTGGTGAATTTCTAGTCGGTGAAAATTTCAAAATTGAAGATTGAATTCCATAGTTTTGTCCGATTCGAGCAGCATATTATGTGAAACTGGAACCTTAAGCTATCTTAGAATTGGAAACTTCAATCTGACAACTTCGTCTAGTGGAACCAGAAACTGAACCTATTAAATAATGATGAATATCCAGCTGAAAATTACTACATAGTATGTGATTTGTGAAAACATTAGTATGAATATGTCATATTTTCACTTATGGTGTTGACTCACGTAATACAACTGACAGATCATGTAATTTTCCACCAATAATTTTAAAAATCATGAATCCAAACTACGAACTACCAATAAATATTATTAAAGATAATAGTATCAATCAACAATATAAAGACTGATTCTTATTGTTTAGCTTCCCCCATGAGTCGGCGTGTCAAATAACAGTGATCACAGCACTCTACAGCTGCATAGATCCGCCATTTTGTTGAGGGTCCATCTCATGTCAGCCAATAGAAATCATTCTACAATGCCACTATGAATCTATGAGAATCTCAGTTTGCAGTAAAATCATACTTGGATACTCTTTCTGTGTTCTATTGAAGGTGTAGACTATAGACCAATAGAAAAAATTCGATTTGACTACTGATACTCTTTTACTTTAATAAAAATAAAAAAAATGTGGAAAATACCTGATTAATGAATATGAACTTCGATCTATTAATAAACAAAACATTATCCTAGTGCGATTGAATTGAA
This sequence comes from Nilaparvata lugens, assembly GCF_014356525.2. NCBI lineage: Eukaryota > Metazoa > Arthropoda > Insecta > Hemiptera > Delphacidae > Nilaparvata > Nilaparvata lugens. Next base: position 50,121,212 of record NC_052509.1, read on the forward strand.
TTTCAAATCTAGGAATACTGTCAGTCCATACTACGTAGAATTCATGGAATAGTTTCAGATAAAGCAGGAAATTATCAAAAACAAACAGCTCAAATAAGTATTACCAGAGACAAGAAATATAGATGAGAAATATATAGATAAGGAAAGTTATTATAATATTATATTAATAAATATAGACAAGAAAGCTTAACTTATGCTTATCCTTTATCTATGGTATTAATGACCAAGGAAAAATGGACGACGGAACAAGCATGAATATCCTTATGCATATTGATGATGTTTATTCATTTATTCATAGTGCTAAAAACCACACTAGCAAATTACAAAAACCACCATCAAATTTTCCCAGGAAAAAGTGTAAATTCTCTAACGAACCTAACAAGAATGTTGCCTGATGGAATGTGGTTAATAATTATGATGTGCGAGCAGACAAAAAGAGCAGTCAGCAACAAACAAAAGCTGATTGAAACGAATGGGTTTGCGTGACTTCCAAATCATCCCCCTACCAACAATCCCCCCCCAAACGGCAACAAGTTACTCTAAAAACCCCCCTCTACCCGCACTAATCTAAACCTCCCTTTCGACCTGGTCTTCCCATCCATTTCTACCTCAATTCCCCTACCCTAATTTTCCAATTGCAAAACACCTTCCCTATTCCATAACATTCTACTTGATGACTGCTCCTATCGAGGACAGGACAGGACAGGACACTTGGTGCATTGGGGAATTGCATTGCAGCTACTATGTCACTCCACTTGCAATCTATAGATATACATATTATGTACAGCGTTTGAAATCTACAGGTCTGTGCTCGTTCAATAGCAGTAGTTATAACAGGCTGACTTCAAAATAGGGCCTGGCCCATTAAATTTGACCTTTGGTATTTCTCATACACACTTCACCCCTTTACTCAACGCCTCACAGCCACTCTCTGTTTCGATTACATTCTTTGTCTTACTCACTCTCTCACCCTCCCTCATTTACACCCATTTCTCTCACGCTAGCTCGTTCTAACACTCTCTCATCCTCTTATCTAACCCTCTTTCTTTGAGCCACCTCACTCTTCATGTAACGATTAGTTTCCAATGATTAGATAATCTAGGCGTGATTAAGGCATATTTTCTACCTCTACCATACTCATCTCATCTACTAATCACTGAAGACCTCTCTCTTTCTAAAACTAAATTTTACCTTATCTCTATGCTGTCGAATACAACTATAATGCTTCATTCGAATTTCATAAAATATATTTTTTCCTGATTTCAAACCTGATTTTTCGTAAATATCTTCAACTGGAACCCACGGTTTATAATGTAATCTATATGGAGAGAATAATCAAATATCATATTTTCTCTATCATTATTATCTAGGAAAGAATTGGCTTACACACGTACGGGATAGTAAATTCACGAATGACGTATCATCACGTCTGAACTACTGGACTGATTAACTTGAAATTTTGCATAAAGATTCTTAATTTACCGAGGATGGTTACAGGCCCATTAAATATTTTTTAAGCTTTCAGTTTGTCAAGTGTTCACTTGTCTTAGCCTGTGGGTTAACTGATAGTTTTCAAATAATTGATATGATAAAACTTTTATTGAAACATACAGGGTATTTCAGAGGAACGTGAAATTTTGAAAGTTGAATAATTTCAAGAAAAACAAATCTTTAAATTAAGTTTTTCATATCATTCAATAGCAAAAATAATGCCATTTTAGAATAACATTTATCTTTTGAAGATGACATCTTGCAGGTGAGTTCCTTTTCTACGCAAACATTCCTGTAGTCTCTTCATCACATTGTCCATGGTTTGACGTAACATTACAACTGGAATTTCAAATCGCTTCTCGAATCTTGGCTTTCAATACTGCAACAACGGAAGAATTGAAAGCCAAGATTCGAGAAGCGATTTGAAATTCCAGTTGTAATGTTACGTCAAACCGTGGACAATGTGATAAAGAGACTACAGGAATAGGAAAGGAACACACCTGCAAGATGTCATCTTCGAAAAATAAATGGTACGGTATTATTTATTCTAAAATTGCATTATTTTTACTATTGAATAATATGAAAAACTTTATTTAAAGATTTGTTTTTCTTGAAATTATTTAACTTTCAAAATTTCCCGTTTTCTCTGAAACGGTAGTATAATAATATTAACATGAGTATATTAACTTGATATTTCATCCATTTATTGACTCATGTTAATATTGTTAAATATTACCTTGTCAAAATTCAATAATTCGTGAAAGTGATGGGTTACATTGTTAATTATTTTATATTTGAATAGACTTCAAGGCAGATTAATAAAATTAACGTGAATGAATACAACCCATAATCATGAGTCTACAAGAATGAAGAGATCCATTTCTCTCCCAACCCTGTAATGCAATTAGTCTCTCTCATTCTGTCTAACAACTACATCCTCGCTCTTTCTCTCTTGACTTGAATCCAAGAGAGCACCCCATTTGGGCTTTAGTTACCCGCTTGTATTCAAGCCTGAACTTGCGCCAGCCGGCAAAAGGTTATTTGCACACCTGTTGTGGGCTTTTTCCCAAAGTGTGCTACACTTCAGTCAGCATTCCGTATGAATAACATCAATGCTTCCCAATCAACGAATTCTGACAGTTTAGTATGGATCTTCTTACTACACCAGTTGAGAGCCAATTGCGTCCAACTCAGGTCTGTGCAACAAGCACACTTCTCAATCTTAACCACTTGACAGGTCAATGTGTGGCATGTTTCCTCCCTACCCCACAAACTTCACCCTACAAACACGTGATCTTCGCTTCATAACTTGGTTAGAAAATGCAATGGTTCATCTTATAAATTGATCAAATTATATGAATTATTTAATGATAACTTATGATAATGAAGCTTTAATTGTCAAAATGGTAAGCTAACGTCTCTAAATTTGGAATAAGAATTCAGTGATCTTACCGTCATAACTTGTTTAGAAAATAAAATTCTCATCTAATGAACTGATCAAATCATAGAAAGGAACTTTTGATTGAAAGATTTAATGATTGTCTAAAAGGTAAGTTGAAGTACATTCTTGAGCTTTGTATTTGGAATAAGAATTGAGTGATTTTTCCGTCATAACTTGTTTAGAAAATAGAACTTCTTAACTGATAAATTGAACAAATTAAAGGAGTTACTTGATAAACATTATAATAACGAAGTTTTTATTGTCAAAATGGTAAGCTGACGCACATTTTTGAGTTCTAAATTTGGAATACGAATTCAGTGATCTTTCGTACATATAACTTGGTGAGAAAATAAAACAGCCCAGTGCTAATCTAATAGGCTTAAATAATAATTTGTTATTTTTATGGAGGAGATATTTAATTGAGATAACACGAGTAATAAGGAAGCTCTAATTTACTATTAATAACATTTAGTTCATAACGTGATTAGAAAATACAACAGCCCAGTGCTCATCTAATAGGCCTAAATAATAATTTATTATTATTAAGGAGGTACCGTATTCAATAGAGATAGCACGAGTAATTACAAAGCACTCATTCACAAAATGTTAACATGAAGTGCAGATTGGAACTTTAAATTCTGCCCTTCATCAAGTATAAATATATTATTCCATTAGTTTTTTTTCACTTTAGTGATTATTTATCCACTTTAATGATTATTTATTCAATATAGTGATTATTTATTCAATAAAGTGATTATCACTTTCTACAGTAAGCATTTCTCATGAATAACATCAATACATTCCTCTCTAGCGATGCTAAAAGTTTGAAGTGAATCTCATTATGTTACATAGTTAATCGATGTTATTTCTTGTAATTACTCTAGTTTCTCATTAACTGTTCTCATTATTGGTTTCCCGTTTGTGACAATCATCATTCCAAATCATTATATTTATATTATTAAAGTATTCAATTCGAAATAAATGGAATATTGTAATAAATTTCTCTTCACGAACATCAATATCGTCACATCCACTGCAATTTATAATCATTCAAAACAATTATATCCTCATAATAAAGTATTCGATGAATAAAATATCGCAGTTAATGAATTATTCCCCTCGCGGATATTCGAATCTTGTCACATCCATTGTAATCAATTGAAACCGGCTCTCACCGATGCAGGCATAAACTCTGAATTACACTAACCGAATAGTAATCAATTTCGGAACAGATTGATTGAGAAGCAGCAGCAGCAGCAGCAGCAGAGTATTGGATTTTGCAGCAAGTCGATTAACCAAGGTCCAATCCCACCAACAAATCACACATAAAGCAAATGAATCTTAACCACTTGACAGGTCAATGTGTGGCATGTTTCCTCCCCACCCCCCAAACTTCACCCTACAAACACGTGATCTTCCCTTCATAACTTGGTTAGAAAATGCAACGGTTCATCTTATAAATTGTTCAAATTATGAAAATAATTTAATGGAACTTATGATAACGAAGCTTTAATTGCCAAAATGGTAAGCTGACGTCTCTAAATTTGGAATAAGAATTCAGTGATCTTTCCGTCATAATTTGTTTAGAAAATACAAATTCTCATCTAATGAATTGATCAAATCATAGAAAGGAACTTTTGATTGGAAGATTTAATGATTGTCTAAATGGTAAGTTAAAGCACACTCTTGAGCTTTGAATTTGGAATAACAATTCGGTGATTTTTCCGTCATAACTTGTTTAGAAAATAAAGCTTCTCATCTAATAAATTGAACAAATTAAAGGAGTTACTTGATAAACATTATAATAACGTAGTTTTTATTGTCAAAATGGTAAGCTGACGCACATTTTTGAGTTCTAAATTTGGAATACGAATTCAGTGATCTTTCGTACATATAACTTGGTGAGAAAATAAAACAGCCCAGTGCTAATCTAATAGGCTTAAATAATAATTTGTTATTTTTATGAAGGAGGTATTTAATTGAGATAACACGAGTAATAAGGAAGCTCTAATTTACTATTAATAACATTTAGTTCATAACGTGATTAGAAAATGCAAGAGCCCAGTGCTCATCTAATAGGCCTAAATAATAATTTATTATTATTAAGGAGGTACTGTATTCAATAGAGATAGCACAAGTAATTATTACAAAGCACTAATTCATAAAATGTAAACGTGAAGTGCAGATTAGAACTTTAAATTATGTGATGAACTTAAGTGATTATTTATCCACTTTAATGATTATTTATTCAATATAGTGATTATTTATTCAATAAAGTGATTATCACTTTCTACAGTAAGCATTTCTCATGAATAACATCAATAGATTCCTATCTAGCGATGCTAAACGTTTGAAGTGAATCTCATTATGTTACATAGTTAATCGAATTTATTTCTTGTAATTACTCTAGTTTCTCATTAACTGTTCTCATTATTGGTTTCCCGTTGTGACAATCATCATTCTAAATCATTATATTTATATTATTAAAGTATTCAATTCGAAATAAATGGAATATTGTAGTAAATTTCTCTTCACGAACATCAATATCGCCACATCCACTGCAATTTATAATCATTCAAAACAATTATATCCTCATTATAAAGTATTCGATGAATAAAATATCGCAGTTAATGAATTATTCCTCTCGCGGATATTCGAATCTTGTCACATTCATTGTAATCAATTGAAACCGGCTCTCACCGATGCAGGCATATAAACTCTGAATTACACTAACCGAATAGTAATCAATTTCGGAACAGATTGATTGAGAAGCAGCAGCAGCAGCAGCAGCAGCAGCAGAGTATTGGATTTTGCAGCAAGTCGATTAACCAAGGTCCAATCCCACCAACAAATCACACATAAAGCAAATGGATCCTATCCAAAACAATTCATCCCACCTGACAGAGGTAGCCTCTCCCATCTACCCTCTACCCGCTACCATCCTCCCTCTACCCACCCCACTCTATGGTTAGATTCACTTCAAAATTTCAGAATTGGATGTAAAGTGGGCATTAATGAAATTCATAAGGAATGCTGCAAGTTTTAAAAACAGTTGACTAATAGTGGGTAGGTTTGTGATTTTGTACTCAAATTTTTCAATTAAGTGCAATATTATTTATTAGGTGTATTTTATTCATTGTGATACATTCTGTGATTCATTTAAAGTATTATGTCAGCCTTCAAAATTCGAAGTCTCCAAATCATTATTCATGGTCCGACATAAAGGCGCGTTTACACCGGAGTTTGAAACACGAGTTGCAAACATCTCTAAAAACGCGCATTTTTAGACGAAACATTTCGCTGTTGCAAACAGTTTTTCAGTGTTTGCAACAGAAATTTTTGTTTCCACCTGAAGTCGGTAAAGATCAAAGGGAGTTGCAAACTTTTGTTTGCAACACTAGTTTCGGTCACTATGTGCCGTTGAAACACGAAACAGAAACATTTCCCCGCCATCCCCTACGCTGCCACCTCCACTCTCACTCACGTGATCACTCGAACCACCCTGTCTCGACTCTATAATACAAGCATTAGCGTCTAGTATCAGAGCAGCACACACTTCTGGTACAAATAAAGCGAAATACCAGTAGTAGATTTATTGCTTAAAATTATAAAAATATATTTGCCATAAAATACCCTAGGACCTTTAGGGGCGAGAGCGGGGGGTTCTTAAACAGGTTCTGAGTGTTAACAACAATATTTTATATTATATTATTTAAAAATGGCTGTCAAAATAACAAATATAGGCTATGTATAGTCTACTTATAACGTCTTACCTTTATGTTATCCTTCAGAAGATCTATTAAAGCCTCGCACACCTCAGGTACAAACAAAGATATGGTTGATTTTGATATCTTGAACAGGTAACTCAAGCTTGTGTATGAATCTCCGGTAGCTAAAAAACGCAAGGTTACGGCTAGTTTTTCCGTTACAGAAATAGCCTTTCGGTAATTCGTATCCATTTTCGAAATTTTGTGACCAATCATTAAAGTTATATATTCAAAATCCTCACTGGTCATTCTTAGAGAGTTTTTAAAACTTCCGTCCGTTCTCAGTTCACCTGATAGAGGGTCGACATCATCTCTATTTAAATCGTCCAACAGGTCGTTTCCACTGTACGTAGCTCTGGAATTCAGAGACGGCCTCACCCAGTATCGTCTCGGCCTACGTTGCTTTGACAACACGACACACGCCGCCGCGGCTAAAATGACATCCTCGACACTTGACATCCTCGGAAGGACTGATCCCAGGAACCAGAACATAGGCGAGTCATAATCAAGGTTGAAAACATTTTCATGAAACATGGAAATAAAACCATGAAATAAAAGTTGCAAACTTTTATTTGAAACTACTGTTTGCAACTGCTGTTTGCAATAAAAGTTTGCAACTTTTTGTTTGAAACTTCGGTGTAAACGCGGCTTAAGGCTAGATTCGCAGTCAAGTTGGGCTAGTTCGCATCAAGATCAACTTATTTGGATTGATCTCAATGTAAAAATCAACTTCTATAAAGCCGGCATCTGTTGACAAGGAATGATCTGTTACGTAGAACAGGATAAGAATACATGGAAATCATAGAAATGTTTAGGATATACTGTACAATACATAGATGCTTTTAGAAAAATGCTAAATTTTCTTCAATTTCATTTCAGTTTATACTTTTAGATTTGATTTTTTTTTTTATTCGCGTACCTGCCACAATAAGATCTGAATAGCTATTCTGTTTACATATTATTTCATTTTTAATATTTTCTGTAATTATTGTTTGTGCTTTCTTTTGCGAGAATAAAGTTATTATACTTTTTTTAATTTGTTTAATACTTCATCAATATTGCAATTTGATGAAAAAGAATTTAAAATATTTCAATTGATTGATTGAGTACTTTATTTATGTAGATTACAATACAGCAAAATTATAGATGAATTTACATAATATAGACTAAGAAAATAATTATTGAACTGTATATGATATGAAAAAGTAATTTGTAATATAATAACTATAGATAATTATATTGTTATGCATCTACATAAATTGGCGGAGCTTTGGTTCAGTTTTGGTTCGGTTCGATACTGAGATCACAGAAGAAAGAACACAATAGTTATTCACCCCGTGCTGAGATGAAGAGAGAAAAGTGCTCATATCGCCTGAATCGGTTCAAGAGCATGATAAGACAAGAGATTCACTTCAAGTGTCATCATCGGTCAAATGGGAAGCAATACAGTGAATGCTGTCAGTTTGAAGGGAATCTCACTATAGCTGAGTACTCTCGTTGCACATGTTACAAGGGGCGATGGAGACAATAATTTAATCGGAGGGATGATATGAAAAAGATAGAAGATATAATAAAAGTGGATAGTGATCGTTCAAGAGAAGGGACACAGAAGGAGGGTGATACAAGGAAATCATCGCCATCATTCATCTCTTTTCTCTCTCCTTCATATTTCACTTCAAATGTCCTTCTTCCCTGCCTCTTTCTCACCACACAGCTTCTACACCCTTTTCATCAGAATCATCTCTTCTATCTCCGTCTTGATTCTCACTCCCTATAATTTTGCTGTATTGTAAGCTATTGTATATAAGTGTATAAGCCAGTATATATTGTAATCTACATAAATAAAGTACTCAATCAATCAATCTCTTTTCCTCGAATTTTTCACATCTACTAGATTTCTTCTCATTTTCACAACATTCTACTCCTTCTCTTATTGTTTTTTACAATTTCAGTTTTTTCTTGTTCCTTTTGTTCTATTTCTTTCTTCTTCTTCTTCTTCTTCTTCTTCTTCTTCTTCTTCTTCTTCTTCTTCTTCTTCTCCTTCTTCTTCTTCTGCTTACCAAAGTTCCATAAATTCCTTCTCATCTATCATAACAACCGAACTCTGTCTCCTTGTTTTCCACTATTTTTCTTTTTCCTCTCCTTTTCCACCATATTCCTTTTCCTCTTTCTGAACTCTAACTTCAACATTTTTCAACTTCTACTTCAACAACCGTTATCATATTCATCTGAGAATAAACATGAAGGAAGAAGTGGAAGACAATAGAGGAAGAAACCTCGCCAATTCCTGGGAATCTCTAAAAATAGCAAGAACCCTTCTTCACACCTATCGATCGCTGGAGAGGTGTCACAACGATGAATATCATTATCATAATCATCATCACCATCTCTCTTCATTCTCCTCCTACTTCCTCTTCCTTACGCTCCCCCCTTCATCGACATTACTCGTTTGTAATCATCATCATCAGGTTATATTCCTATTCCTACTCCTACTCCTCTTCTTCCTCGTCCTCCTCTTCTTCTTCTTCTTCCTTCTCCTCCTCAACCACTTCTTCTTCTTTTTCTTCCTCGATCACATCCTTCTCCTCCTTTTATATTACCTTCTTCTTCTTCTCCTTTTTTCTACTCCAATGATAATCATCCCTATCTCATCCTCTTATATACTATTTCATATATACCATAATCATCATAATCATCATCATCATCATCATCATCATCATCATCACCACCATCATCCTGACTACTTCATTATAATCTGCATGATAATAGATATAATTTCAATAATATCATCATCATCATTAGCATTGGCATCATCATTATCGATATCATTTTGAGTTCCATACTCCTGCAGTCTATCTATAGCCATCATCATCATCATCATCATCATCATCGTTATCATAATCATCTTCATGCAACGAGCATCAATAGCTTTTGCCGACCTCTCTCCATAGTAATATATGAATATAGTATGTACAGCAATATACAAGCCTCTCACCCATTTAGTCAATAGACGACACTCTCTTCATAGATACGCTTGATTCTCTCCTCCCTGTACTCTATATCTATATATACTATACTATAGCAGGTGTTAGCGATAAGGCCTTATCACGCCACTTCATTATAAATAGATGCCTCCTATTCTTCCAACAATGGCATGCCCTGGAACGAAGTGCTAGCATAATAGCAAGAACAATATCATATTGTTTTGAAGTGTCAGGCTCAAGAGTTTTACAGAACAAAATTATTTTATCTACATATAATTCATTATATTCCATATTATAGTGATTACTCGTATTCTGCCCCATTTCGTTTTTAATTAGTGTGTGATAGTGGGCTACGGTGTAAGATACAAGGAGGTAGAATAATGTTGAGCAATTGATATTATATTCAATACATATAATTTAATTGAAAATGAGATTGTTTTAAATTAATACTTTCATTGAAATTAAGGGCTCAAATTAATAAATCGCAAACTAAACACTCACAAAACGTTTAGACTAACGAAAATGCATAATAAATGTTGAGAAATGTTTAATTAATAGACTTTTATTGGAAAGAAGGGATCAAATTAATAAATCACATATAATAATATATTACTAATTAAACTGAATTAATCGCATATACTAATATATTCGCATATACTAATTGAACTGAATTAATCGCATATACTAATATATCACTAATTAAACTGAATTACTCACAAAACGCGAAAGACAACGAAAATGCACTATGAATATTGAATAATTCAGAAGTATATTTACCAATAATACAAATGCAAGATCAAACAAAGATCAAATAACAATAGCAAACGAAAAATTACAAGTTACAAACAATAATTACAAGTTACAACATTAGAAAGCTTTGTGCCGGTTGCACAACAGCCGGTTAAATTTTAACCTTGATTAATTCCTTGAGAACCAATCAGAGAAGGCGATTTTTGAAATACGGCTTCTCTGATTGGTTCTCGTGAAATTAAGCACGGTTAAAATTTAACCGGCTGTTTTGCAACGGGAGCCTTACAGTTTTTCCGTTGTATTGCCTGATTTTAGTCACTGTGGTGGTGGATAGACCTAACAATATTTTAACCTGTTGCTTCTCTATATATTCTGTTTACTCCGCATTCAATCTCTCTTCTCACACACAATCACCCCATCACTCTCTCTCTCCTCCTTCTCTTTCCATTCTCATTCTCTCTCTTTCTTTTTCCCTCTCTTGCCGGGGTCAGTCCTTTGAGAGACTCCCTCTAAAAGCGTGGGTGAATCCGTACGCTCAGTTATAATTATGATTGTGGCGCGAGACCGAATTGAATTCAACGTCCCAGCTCCCAGTTCGTGATGATGATGACTATGATTACAATCATCATGATGACGATGATCAACCACCACACGGCTTCCATTCAGAGATGATTCCGTTGTCATCACCGTTTCATAAATAGCACCAGTGTCGATTGTATAATAAATCCTCCAACGTTTCTCTGTGCTAAAAAGCAGCAGCAATGGAATAAAATATTGATGCGATCTGGGATCGTTGAAAGTAGTGTGTTATGCAAGCTAATTCGATCTGTAATTGGTTGCTAGGGACAGAAATAACAGAAATCAACGTGTTATAAATTATAGTAGAAATCACTTCCAACTGGCAGCATTGATTGAAAAGGAAACATTGATGTAGTTTATATGGGGAATACTGACAACACTACATTCAAAAATTGTCGCTGTCTCTGTAGTGAGATTCACTTCAAACTGTCAGCATTGATTGAATGGGAAGCATTGATGTTATTTATACTGAATGCTGACAGTTTGAAAGATACAAAAAATAAGAGAGTAACGCTCTGGGATTGCTATTTGCACTGAGAAATCATGGAGTACAATAATGAGACTACAAATCAAGTTATATAACTTCAAGGTGTTGACAAAGGAGAAAATTCATAACAATTCTGAGTTTCCCACTCAAATATATATAACTCAAACATCAATTATATTCATTAAATAATATAATTTTGGAGATGGGCTTCGCATCAATAGATAATTTTGATAATCAAGAATACTGAGTTACTGAGTATGAGATACTGTTGCTTTTCTAAACTATAGAGAGGTCCACGTTATAATGGCAGTGGACAGAAATTGGAGAGCAATGTTGCCGATCGTCTGTCTTGTCAATGCCTTCTATGGACGGTAGCTGATACAGGTTCATTGATGTAATATTAACGGTTCATTCTCGTTTAAAATAATCAATTATATTTTATTAAGCAAGAAATCATATTTTTCAATAATATTTCATAATGAATTTCCATTGATGTAATATTAACGGTTCATTCTCGTTTAAAATGATCAATTATATTTTATTAAGCCAGAAATTATATTTTTCAATAAATGTTTAATGAATTTTCATAATTAAGATGAAATATTTTGTTAATTTAAATATTAATTCTACATTGTTAAAAGACGATCTGAGAACAGAGCAAAGCGAGAACGAGATAGCGCTATCCGCTTTGTTGAATTACATACAAGGATAGCAATACCATTGCTAATCAAACACTGCCATTACAACGTGGACCTCAGTAAACACAGTATAATCAGTAGTTACTTAACAAATTAATTCAACGAACTAATCCAGACACTCCTTGGAGTTATACAGTTAAGTGACTAGTTGATTGCAGGGCATATAAGGACATCAACTAACTTGTAACTCTATTAACCTATATTAGACAAAAGTTCGTTTCTCGAAATGACTAAGGGTCAACACATAGTGGACAGGCGAAGGTGGAAGCAGATACCAGAGAGTATCAATAGATTAGTTATTATATAGTGGAAGAATAAATTTTAAGAGTTATATATTCATATAAGAGTAGATTTTTTGACTTTGTAAATAGATGATTATCTACAATATTTAGTTATAGGATAGCTATAGGAATGATTTTTAATTAGATCATGACATGTCACCTGTAATTTGAGTGAAACTCAAATTTTGACGTTCTTGTGATAATTGTGAATGAATAAATATAAAAATTAACAACAATTATTATTTCTTTACTCAAGAAAGTACAAGAAAGCAGAGAAGGTAGCTTAAAGTGCTGAAAAGTGATGATGCATGTATTTTTAAATGTGTCAATACATGGTGGAGCAGCGAAGGTAGAGTGAATCGCAGACATTTGAGAAAAATGCAATACTTCTGAACACTCTCAGCTACCTTCTCCGCTACGTTTACTTTCTTCCTAAAAAATTCTTTATTAGGCGGAGTTAGGACTTTTCCTAACGATCGAAGATCGATGTCACTTACTCAACAGCTTTGCAATGTTAAAAAACGTTAGTCATTGATATAGGTATAGAAGAACGCTAACGAGCTATCCACATATCGACCTGACCGTCTATGCAAATGGCAACAAATGAATACAAATCTACTTATCAAAGCTATCTAATGGATCTATTAAAGTACAGAAACAGCTTTTTATATGTTTTGTAGGATTTTATGTGGGGGAACAAAAGAACAATATCTGTGTGTTCTAAAGGGTGATTGGATAGAATTTGAACATGAATACGTGGCGCGATATGAATAATATTTATATTTATTTGAATGGATCTATTGGAACACAGAAAAAACGGATATTTATTCATTCATTGTATAAAACACTATAATCATAATACAATTATGACATTGGAGGAGAAACTAGGCAGAGCCTGTACTATTTCTCTCCAAAAATTTTGATAAAATGTCAATGTTGTCCAAAAGTCAAGGTTATGTAATCACACACTGCTTCGTCACTTGATTTTCGGTCCAGAAATAATGATTTGCAAATTTTGAATTTTGAAAGTTGATGTTATACTCTAAAAGAATCACAGAATGTATCACAATAAATTAAAAACTTAAGAAATATTGGACTTATTTGAAAAATTTGAATACAAAATCAAAAACCTACTCACTATATGTTCCAAGGATTCTCTGTTGGGGGGGGGGGGGGGCAATATCTGTGTTCTGAAGGTGATAGAATTTGAACGATGAATACGAGGCACGATATGAATAATATTTAAAGAATAGCCACCAAGCACATTTGAAGAATAGAGCATACAGCATGCATCACTAGTAGGTGAAAATGAATTGAGCAAAACTGCACGGAATTTCAATAAGTTTAGAATTCTCCAAGGTGAAATAGAAATCGATAAAGGACCAAATAATAAGCTGGCAGTCGATAAAAGACATCTCCCTCCCTTTTCTCCGTCCTGCTAATCTTGCTTCCCTCTCCTCCTCTTCTTCTAACCTCACCTCTCCAATACATCCTTCTCCTTCACACACCCATCCATCTCCTTCTCACTTTATTCTTCTTCTCTATTTTTCCATCCATCTCCTGCATCCTTGATTCGGCTAGGTCAGCCCAGTTCCTCCCTGTAGATTCAGGGAAAGCGGAGATGAAGAGGAGAGGAGGAGGAGGAGGAGGAGGAAGAAGAAGGGAAAAGGGGAAAATTGCCTTGGAAAACCCGAAGGGACGATAGTACGTGACTGGCTTACTCAAAGAGGGCGTTCAGACAATTTTGCCGGGTCGGTCTGCCAGCTGCCTGAGCTGGCTCAATGCTCAATGCTTGGTCAAACAACATCTAAGAATGGGAAGAACGTGACGAAAATGAAAGAAAATGCGAAGAATTATCAAGAATAACAGGGAACAAAAACGAATAAATATAAAGAGCGAAGAACATAATCAAAGATATATCAAATGGAAAAGATTCTACAAGTTTTAAAAATATTTCTAACAGCCTGTACCATAGATTAAATAAGAAGCTTCAATCTGTGTCTCTACTCAAAAAGGAAGATATGGGAAGTAAATTAGAGGAATTAAAATAAATAATGTTTCAAAAATCTTCTTCACATTTTTAAAGTGTATAAAACCAAACAATAAATAATAAAAGTAGCCTAATATGATTTTTAACGTTTTTCAAAATCGTTTGACAAGGATCTTATAAGAGGAACGCTATTCCCTGTCGGTCAATTCCTCTTCAAATTCTCATATTTTCTAAAGCAAAGCGATTCGAATAGAATATCAATTCCAAATGAAACACTTACTAGATTAAGCTCCAAGATTATATCCTATAAAAGCTCCTAGACTAGTAGTTCTGTGAACAGTAGACCTCACGCAGTATTCTCATCCACAAGTACCTGATTGAAACTATAGACCTTATGGAAATACAGCAATAGACTGGCTTCTCCACACATCTGAGTAATCACTTGTCAGCTGATTTATGATGAATAATTCTATAGTCTGATTTTTACTCTAATATTGGCGTATGAAGGAGGCTCCTTTTTCCTTCTATATTATCTTTGAAATGCAAAATTTCCAAAAACCTTGTATATACGTCGACGCGCAATTAAAAAAGGAACATACCTGTCAAATTTCATGAAAATCTATTACCGCGTTTCGCCGTAATTGCGCAACATATAAACATTTAAACATTAAGAAAAATGCCAAACCGTCGACTTGAATCTTAGACCTCACTTCGCTCGGTCAATTATCAGGCATCCAATCTGCAGTCACAAATGCAGCCTCACTCATAAAACTACTATCAAAGATAATCAGTCATCCACTCTGCAGTCAGAAGTGAAACAATCACACTCATACATTTGTCAAACCTAATACACAATCATTTCTACAAATCAACACTTATTAATCTAATTTAAGATTTGAGATTCTTCTAAATTTGAAAGTAGGCTGTAAAAGGCCTGGCACATGAGAAGGTGTGCGTGAGAATGTATCGAAGTAGCATGTGGTGTTTGAGTAAGTATTTGTATGTGCATGTGTGAGTGTGTGTGTGCACGGAGGCTGAGACACCGTCGTAACCCTTTTCCATTGCGCACTCACATACGTGTGGGAGTTAGGCACCTTGCCAGAGTGTACACACTCACACACGCACAGAGGCGGACGCGCTAATGTCATAAGTTCGCGACCTTTGTATACAGGGTGGTTTGGGTTTGCGCTGTGGTCAGTGGAGGGTTTAGATAGGGTAGAAGGGTAGCGTTAGGTAGGGTTTGCAATTTGCCTTCCCGTGTTTAGGTGTGAGTGTGAGGCCATTATTGTACACAACACCCTGTATCCCATCGTCCTTTATATTTTGTCAGACTGTTCGCGTAGATAGTGTCACTACGCTCTATTGTCAACCATATTCAATAGAATATTATATTTATACACATTTTTATTGTCAACTAAATGTATAGGGTTCCTCTGTTCCCTAACCAGTTTGGATACCATAGACTACGGAGAATAATATTTTCATGAATATTCTTGTATCTTCATCATGACAGTAACAAAGATTAATCAATTCAATATTTATTATTTTTGTAAGAAAAAAACTTTAAAAATTAAAGAAATAATATATCATCTAGATTTCATAATGTATAATACAAATTATTTATTTCATTGATAGTTCAAAATTGGATTTGTTTTTCAACCTCTGAATGAATGAGTGTAGACAAAATATTGTCTGAACAATAGAGGTGAAGCCTATCTCTAGAAAATTATACTCGAGTAGTAAACTCGATATTCAGAACAAATTTTTCAGAACAGGATTCAGAACAAATTCAGAACAAATTTTTCAGAACAGGATTCAGAACAAATTCAGAACAAGATTTTTCAGAAATCTAGAAAAATATACTCTAAAAAGTCCAATAATAAAAATTCTAGGTGGAAGACAACTCCTAAAATACAAGATCGAAAGTACTTGGCACAATGAATTTTTGAACCTCCAAGTACTATTGCTTCGTAGCTAGTGGGTGTTTATAAAAAAGGTTTTATGGGGAAAGAAGCAACTGCAAAATACTTCATACTTCAATAATGTGTGATTTAAAATCATCGGGAATAACCTACAACTAATATTCCAAGTCAAAAATATAAATGATCATGACATTCAGAATATTCTAATAGGATGAAACGTGAACAACATACCTCCAAATCATTTAATCCACAATAAAAAGGAATCAAAAGTCTGTTGAGGACGAACAAAGGCATGATGGTCAACTCACAAATCACACAAAACCAACAACACAAACTAACACAACTCAACAGAATCACGAAATCAACACCACAAAATATTGTAAACAAAATTCCTGTCACAAACGGAAATCCAAACACTTCGCGAACGAAGTGAACTGAAGTCAGACATGATTTAATTAGTTCACAATTTAACTGATAATAGTTTTGATTACACGCTTGAACAAAGGTCGATTAGAGTAGATTTATTGAAACATTGATAGCGAATTGTTTTCATTTGTTTCCGAGTTATCGACAGCTATTTTAGAAGAGAATTAATCAATTATTTATGGCCCTGTTAGTAAGCTATGAGTTTAATCACAGAGTAAGTAAACTGAGTTGGATCTGTGGTTTAATGCGGCGCCTACAGACCAATCATAGATAATAATATGATTTTAATGTCTGAGTAATACGTCAGGTTTTGGGAATCTTATTGGAAGATAGAAAAGATTTATTAGGCGGCTTGGTTCACACGACTGTTTCAGCAGCGCATATTGGAAAAAAATATTTGAAATGTTACAAATGGATTTAAAATAATCAGTAATTCAACATTGACATTTCTAATTTGACTAATTGTCTGTCCTATCTAGATTCTACACATACTTTTAATGAAAAAAGTTAGAAAATTCTTATATTAAGAATTTTATTTATTCAAAATTGGTTGGACAGCATAGAATGATGTGATAATTTTTTATGATTAGTGTTTAGTTGTGATTTTTATGTAAATTGACTGTGCCTGTACAATATTTTATATAATGTGTCTTGGGCAATAAAATAAATTTGAATTTGATTTCCAAGCCCTGTTCTATTAATATATTTATCTCGGTCTTCTGATTCTACGTTGAAAATTTCTTCAAGCGATGAAACTAGCGGATGTGATGGATTCAATACTGTTGATATTTTTCATTGAAATGCTGATTTTGTAAAATAAAACTGGTAATTTTGAGTCTAGTAGCAGTAAGTCCATCTCTTGTATATTTGAAATGTGGAAGAATTTTAATAAATGATGGTAGATTAAAATAATTTGTGAGCGATTCCCTACCTTATCCGAGTCGGTCGTATTTCCAGATCCAAAGGACGCCAGAGAGCCTCGGTCAAGATTCTCCACACTCTCGTCTAATGATGCCGAATCCTCCAGATCCCTGTAAAAAAATTGAATTTAAAATAGATTTTACATAGAGACATACAACAACAAATATACCAAGAAAATTAGCTGACATTATGCAACAAGAATCTTGGACATAATAAAAACAGAATCTCTAGAGCATCGTTCACAAATGCTACATTATTGGACATTCTCATCTAGTAAAGCATGGGACCACGGGTTCAAGAAGCACACTAGTACGGATTTGATGAAGTATTCACTACTTGATCTATGCTAGTTATCACCCATTCATATCATATCCGTTTAGCTTTCAGCATTGTGACCCATTACCCTCAAAATAATCACTCTAAAATATTTTTATTGCTCTGGCGATGAAATCAGAAATGTGTATTTGTAAGGAATTGTAACTGGCAGCGTCTATAAAGCCCCTGACACACAGGGTGCTGATACACAGGGACAATAGTGGCATCCACTGGACCTGGCCATAAGTGGCCGCTACTAAATTAATGTCTGTGAGAAGGAGTTCGCACGCTGATAATGGCCCTGTTTGCAGGGGGTTTATGAACTGCTACTAATATAATAAAGTTTTGAAACCAGGAGATTGTATTTGATTTTATTTATTTATTTATTCATTTGTTGATACAATCACAAATCATATGAATATGATCAGGGAAGAATAACAGGCATAGCCCAAAACTATTCTGTTCCCAAATTTTGATATAAATAATGACATGTCCATAAAAATAGGTTATATTCTTACTGTGGATAGTTAAAAGTTCAATTTCTTTCCAAAAATATATATGAGCTGAAAATGTTGAATTGAGAATGATTAAAACACCCAATTATAGTCAAAATTATATTTTCCAGCTATTCGGACGCTACTATTGTCCCTGTGAGCATAGGGCTTCTGAAATACAACCAGTATAATTCAATATCATATTGACTCCAGGATATTGTATTCGATTTTTCTATCGTTCAAATGCAGTAAGTTCAATAAAACTTATTCACATTCTACATTGATTGATCACAAGTAAGATTTTATAAGACGATTTTCTCTGACCTGCTAGATCGTTGACTGCCCGGCTTGAGTTTGGCAGGACTCTTTGGCAGACTGAGGGGCAGCGCAGAACTGAAGTAGGTCTCCTGAATCACCTCCCGCAGCTTCTTCACCCACTGCTGTTTGCCATCCAGTGACGAGGCCTACAAAAGAATCAAATTCATCATTTATTACAATGCAGAATAGATCACACAATGATTGACTATTGCAATTTCATGTCCGTGGAACGACAATACCCAATAATCTCTATTACCTTATAAAATTAAACACTTTTTGTACCCCTTTATTATTTCAGATCATTTGTCACGATATTTCGAATGAAGCAAATGAAAATTTAAGAAGATTTTTATTGAGTAACGTTTGATAAAAAATTGAGTTTCATTGAAAAATGAGTGTGTTCTGGAACAGTAAAATCAACCATAGATAAAATGATGATATGTCTTGAAGAACCAAACCATTTTACATTACTGCCTTTCTGTATTATTCAAAAAATTAATCACTCCAAAAAAAATGATTATGAACAGCCTTGAATTATACAAGAATATTCTCAGTTCGTTGGATCACATTAAACAAATTACACAAAATACAATTCAAGTATTAGTATTACATGTCAAAATAGTGATATTGTGGAGGCTATTTGTTGAAAAAAACTAACAGTAATGAGAGCTACTAACACTTCAAAATAAAACGAAATTCAATTATAAATTAACTATGTAAGGCCAGTGTAGCATACGAACCTTGAGCACAATACGGTAGTCTGAAATCGGAGCTCGACCTGTCCATACGGCGAACTTGCATTCATCGCCTTCAATATGTTCAGTCACTCCCAGCTCTGATGTCTGCAAAATGTGATTCAAGTCATTAAAGAAATGAATATTCATTATACATTGTAACATAACGGTTTGGAACTGTGATAATAGAATTCACACGATGTGCATCTTGAAACCGGTAAATAAATACAATTCTTTGTCAAAAAACTATTAGCTCTACAGCACAGGCAGTGAATATTCAAAACAAAAACATCGCTTAGACAATATAAATCGATGAAATTGAAAAAAAAAACTGAAGTTAATTATAGAACAAAATAACAATACAACTAACCAGTACTACAATATAATACTACTATCACAGCATGACACTCATAAAGTTGTTATTTTTCAATCAAAAGCTAGTTCTACGACAAATATCATATTATTTATTTTAGCCAGTACTGAGTACTGTATTTTTCAACCTCCTTTATCCATTCTCCTTTGATACCAAGTGATTAATAATTATCAATTATTTTGGTGAGTCTGTGGTCGAGAAGTCTCATTGTGTAGCCATAAATTTAAGACCTCTTTACCTGATATCATTCTCAACATTGGAATATCCTTCAACTGATTTATGTAATTAATATTGCAACCGTTCTTGGTCTACCTTTGTCCTAAAATGTATATTGAAGAATATTTTTATCTATTCATTTGAAAAAAAATAATTTTATTCAGAATTTTTCTCTGTTAATTTTCAAAAATTTTTAATCATTTAATTTTTTTCAAAATTTGCCAAAATTTATTATTAATGATTAATGGCTACAAACAATGCTCAAAAACGTTATTGGTAAACCAACATAAGAACAGGGATCAGTAATTTCACACTGCAACAATAAGGTACATTACTTCATATCATTACTTTATATCACAAGTTTGAAATCATTAATGAACAAACTTTATTGTTAGGCTTATTCAGTGACTGAAAGTGTAATACAATATTCACATCCACCTTGTTCATGGATTATATTTATTGTTATACTAGCAGATCACCCGTGCTCCGCAAGGGTCTAATTAGAAACTTGACCTACTGAAATCTTAAAGAATTCAAAGTAGGTCTAAAACCATCCTTGGTAGATTAGGAATCTATATTCTTAACCTGACCAATAGTTCAGAAGTAATGATGCGTCAGTCGTGAATTTTGTATCATGTATGTGTATTAGCCAATTCTTTCCTTTATTATATTACAGATAGAGAAACATTAACATGACTTATTGAATCACTGTGAAAGTGTAATACTCACAACCAGCTTGTTCTTGTAGATGTACTTTGCCTTGCCGCTGGAGTCTTTGACCTCCTTACTGAACACCAGGTAGAGTTCGAATAGGAAGCAGTGGCGTTCGCGGCCTTTCCTGATGAGCAGCTTGGGGTCCCAGACGTGGAGGGTGTCCTGCAGCACCACTTCACCGAGCTCATCCAGGCTCGTATCACAGCCTTCCAGCAGCGACAGGTGCAGAGCGTCGTTCGCTTTCTTCGGCACGTTCAGCATTACTTCCAGACCGTCCTACAATCACACAACATCAAATTTATTCTCTTTTTTAATAATTATATAAGTTAATACTTTCTTGTTTAGGGCTACTTTTATTTACAAAAAAACAAAGTACCCTTTTAACTTGTATTTTTATTCATTTCATCTATCACTGTGAGTCCCTTTCAAGTGAATCACTTTAAAATCATTTTTACTTGAAAATTACTTTAGAGTTTAAACATATTGTGAATAATAAAAATATAGTCAACATTGAAAAGTATACTCCGTTTTTTAATATAAATGTATATTATGAATATAATATTTTATGTATCAAGTCGCCTTTTCAATTAATGGAAAAATTCTAAATATCTTTCAAATATGCATTGTATTTTATTTAAGGTAAGGTCTTTGGAATGTTGGACAAATTAATAAATTTTATAATAATATCCTAACAAATTTTATGTGTATAGTATTTTTTCCTGTATTCAAAAAGTATCTCACCATTAGATATTTCGGAAAAGTGCAAAGATATTATAACATCAGCCATTGATTTTTTCCTATTGTCGTCAAAGAAAGTTAGCTCACACTCAATGTCATTCTATTTTAGACAATACTCGATACTCAGAGTTAGCCAAAGTTACCTTGGAAGAACTAGAGATTTACAGAAACGTACCCCAAAAAGCCCTCAATGAACAGACAAAATGTAGATCTCTACTGATATGTCACCTACTCCAAAATTAAAAAAAACCTAACATTCCTTTGCCAACAATCAATAAAATACAAATAAAAATTAAACCGATACAAATAAAAACCTAATGACTCGACTCCAAAACATAATTTGTTCATTTATTCGACGTTTTTGAACAATAGTTTTCTAGTAATTGATGTTTTCAAGATAATTGAATAATAGATGACAAAAGAAAATTCTACTGAACATTTTTTGTTTCAAATTTTATGTAGAATCTATGGTATTCGGCTGTTACACCTTTCGTGGAACATTCTGTATAATATGCAAAGACAATCTATGGAAGAACACACCTTAATCTCGCCCTGGCCCTCGTCACAGCAGGACTGCAGATCCTTGAGGAGCAGCTGGTACTTGGTGATGCGCTGCACCGGCTTGATGAGGTAGGCAGCGATCGGGTGCTCGACTCGGTGCTTCTTCTGCAGCTCCTCGAAGAAGCTGCCTCCGTGCTGCACCAGCAGTGAGTTCGACTCCGGCTTGTTCTTGCAGTACTTCACGTACATGTCGAACTTTATCGCCTGACAAAACCAAACAATTCATTTAGTTAATTACACTATTCTAAATCAAACTCTAGGTTGCACGTAGATCTAAGTGTGATTAAATTACAAATTTATTTATCCCAATTACATTTCATAATACACAAATCAAATGAATATATGATCAGAAAAGGATCAACAGGTCTAGCCCAAAACTGTTCCTTCCGTATGATGAAAAAAAATATTTCAATCATACTCTAGGTTGCGAGCACGTCTAAGAAATTCAACCGAATACAGTATTTATAAGACAGTTGAATGATGCAAGAACCAATGAGAGAAACGGATGACGTCTTTAATCAGTGATTGATCGCAGTTAAATTTAATAAACTACATGCAACTGGCCTTTGTAATTAATTTTTTATTCAAATTACAGTCAGTAATATAGGTAATAGGAATCTTTTCTTGGACGTTAATCCTATAGTGAAATTAACAATATAAAGTCAGTGGAAATAGGACGGCATAGTTGCAAAACGTTACATTATATATGATCAAATTGATACAATTGATTCAAACTGAAGTTGACGATTGTTATTAATAATCAATAATTCTATTTTAAATATAATTTTGTTTATTTATTGAAAAAATGTTTTAGCACTGATTTAAATCATTTTTCATTGCCAAACAGCCCATGAGTTGATGAACTTTTTCTTCTTCCAAGGATTGGGATTCAGTCTGTTCAATTCCAACTTACTAAAATTATAATATTATGTGTTGCATTCGAACACATCCACAGTAATTTCTTCACTTTTTCAATGAAAAATACGTATACTTTTCAATGAAAAATACGTATACTTTTCAATGAAAATTACGTATACTTTTCAATGAAAAATACGTATACTTTTCAATGAAAAATACGTATACTTTTCAATGAAAAATACGTATACTTTTCAATGAAAAATGCGTATACTTTTCAATGAAAAATACGTAACAATACGTATTGTTTCAAGAATGAATTCACAACTCAAGCGACAATTAGTTCTTCACATAATCATTCAATCTAGTATTCATTAATCACTTTTCCATTCAATCACACACATATCATAATCACAATCATACACACATCATAGCTTTGGAGAGTAACTTTCTAAGCTGTATCAGTAATTCCTTCAAGCAGATATCAGTCACTGCCTACAAGTGTTCCTCCCCCAAAATAACATTTTTAATTTCTGAAAAATGAATAGATCCTCAAAAATCAACACTAAACAATATATATTTTCTCAAGTCTAACCAACAATCAATCGTAGAGATGAGAATGAGAAAAAAATCTTTATTTGGCGGAGTTAGGACTTTTAAGTCCTCTCTATCTCTGAACCCAGTATTTATAGAGCATCAGTAAGCCAGTATTTATAGAGCATGGTATACTTAATCTGCCTAGCATCTTCATTTTACAAAGTTTAATGAATATAAAGGGGAAACCTTCCATCACTAAATGTCAGGGGTGCAAATCATAGTCATGACACCCACCGAAACAGGATAGACGTAGAGTATACTAGGCTAACAAAGACGCAAAACTCCCATCTCAACACTGGAATAAAACTTTTTAATGAATTACCGTTGAGTGCTAGAGAGGCAAATGGGAAAGTATTCAAGGTTGCCATTATTGAATGGTTGAAAAAGAGAGCATTTTACTCGGTAGGAGAGTTTTTAGCTGGGAGTACTATTGATGTAACATTTTGAAGCTGTTCCCTTTTCTTCTATATATATAAAAGCGAAATGGCACTCACTCACTGACTGACTCACTCACTCACTCACTCACTCACTCGCATAACTAAAAATCTACCGGACCAAAAACGTTCAAATTTGGTAGGTATGTTCAGTTGGCCCTTTAGAGGCGCACTAAGAAATCTTTTGGCAATATTTTAACTCTAAGGGTGGTTTTTTAAGGGTTTAAAGTTCGTCTTTTAGCATGTATATTCTTCTTCTCCCAATCTCTTAATTATAATTGAAATTTCCTTATCATATGTTACTATAGAACTATAATCTAGATAGAGTACCTCTTCGAAACAGTTGTTAACTGGCAACTAAATTAATAATTTTGTCAGGTTGGCATTAAGTTGAGTTGACTTTGTTAGGTTGGCACCAAGTTGAAGATTTAAATGCATTTATCGCGGAAAAATTGATTGGGCACTGCTACTTCAATCCTGGGAATATTATATTACTAGCCGTCAGGCTCGCTTCGCTCGCCATATCCGTTTAGCCAGGCGTTTAGTCTGGACCCCCGACTGAATTGTCCTAACATATGATAAAAATGCTCAAATGAAAAATGCAGGCGAGCGAAGCGAGCCTGCTGATCTCATTCTTGGACGATCCAGTCGGGGGTCTAGGGGGCGGAGCCCCCTGGCTAGACGGATATGGCGAGCGAAGCGAGCCTGACGGCTAGTATCATATAAACGTATAGACATTTGATTATCTGAGCTTACTAATAAGTGACTGAATGTTTTATGTAGCCTACAGTGTGTGAATGCATTAATTTTATTGATACATTTCAAGACGACTGAAAAATCTTGTTCCTCATCAGTATTTGAAGATTTCATACTTTGGGTTTTTCCAGAGTGTAATGATGTACGGAATTATTCTCTGGGGAGGGGCAGCTAATGTGGGAAGAATTCTATTACTCCAAAAAAAAGTACTAAGAATAATGACTGGTTCAGACTACTATGCGCATTGTCGTCCTCTTTTTAAATCACAACATATTATGACAGTGTTCAGTTTGTATGTTATGCTTCTTCTGATAAAAGTAAAAAATGAGTTGCATACTTTGAAGTGTAGATCAGAAATGCATAGGCACGACACTAGACAGAGTAATTATTTGGATGTTCCCTATGTAAGATTGAGAAAGTTGCAGTGTCAATCTGACGTTCTATCAATAAGAGCTTTCAATAGATTACCGCTGTGTTCCAGGAATCTGAGTATATCTGTTTTCAAAACAAAAGTGAAAAGGATGCTTTTAGAGAACCCACTGTACAGTGTTGGGAGAGTTCTTTGATCTCCCTTGTGATATTATAAATAATTTCTTCCAAGCTGACTGATATATTTATATAATTACGAGAATTGTTATGTTATAATTATTGATTGATGTTTATAGGTATGTTGTAACCTGTATTTTTTTTATATTGAGATGTTTATATGTGACATGGCCCACTGTACTATTTCAAGTATTTATCGGCTAATAAATATATTTCTATTTCTATTTCTATTGTACGTATTTTGTGCTTTCATTTGTTATGTGACTTTCTCAAGCTCTTGAGCGGGACGACAATAAATGATTCTTGATTCTTGAACCTCATTCGTACGTACCCAGGTGACAAAACAATGGCCGACATCCTCGGGCATTGTCTCGTACTTCTCCAACTCCTTGAGGAAGACGTCGCGATGGAAGTCGCGGATGTGCTCGATGTTGCCGAACACCGTCTGCTCCCTGCCCTGGATGCCCAGCGGCACACACTGCGACGGCGCACTGCGCAACTCCTCCAGGAACACTTTGATGCACGTGTCCAGGTCCTTCACGTAGGTGCGCTCCGTTTGCAGCAGCTCCGCCATTATGAATCTGCAATAAAGTTATGTCGATTAATGAAGAATAGTCGATGGTCAACCTGTAACGTCGTAATGCCGCAACCACATGTTAGCCCGATTAAGGCCAATGACGACCAGCACCAGTGTATGGATGGGTGGTTAGCCAGCGCTGGCCTTCATTGGCCTTCTGTCGCCATCGCTCCGATTTTTGTCGAGCCTGGCCTTCGCTCGACAGACCGACCGCTCGACAGCGAAGACCAATGAAGGCCAGCGCTGGCAAACCACCCATCCACATTAGATAGATATGTCAATAGATTATGTCAACCAATGTGTGCTGGTCCGTTTTGTAGTCTGCTCTGCTGTTTTTTCTGTGTGATTGAGTTGCTATACCCCTAATTGTTAATTAATATAACTGCATTACTTCTTTATTGTTTCTTTCATAGTTTTTATTGTGTCAATTGTAGTTAATATTTTCAATTTCTATCATAGATATGTAGCTGGCTACCACTGGCCTTTATTGGGATTTGGTCACATTGTAATGTGGATGGCAAGTCAAACGCGGCCAAGTTTACCAGACTGGTCCAACATGTGGACTAAGCATTACAGTCAGTTATCATGAGTCGCGGATTGTCTGTCATGTATTTTGTATTTTTATTGTGCCAAATTGAATTGGATGGAAATTACATTTTTTCAAATGCTAATCAATACATAATTATTACTGAACGAAAATCCAAAGTTAAATGCGGTAAACCACCCCAAAAACGTATACTACTGCAAAAATTGACAACAGGGTGAACAGCTAGAAGGAAATTCGATGAGAGCTACTAGCCAAAACTTAGTTGCCAGCCCGGGAATCGAACCTGGTCCTCCTTATTGCCTTCCTTCTTACTAGCTCTCAACATTGTTGTCGATATTAACAGTAGAAGTCTTCGGAGTGGTTTACAGCATTTAAATTAGGAGTTTCGTTATTTATTTAATCAATATTTAAATATTGATTCAATTTGATTGGATAGGTATTTTATTGATTGAAAATTGAAGTTTAACAAATCTAACTAAGGATCTAGTGAAACATCAATACAACATGTTAATTCATTAAATGTAATAGAAATAAAGTATCAGGTCTCAGGTGTGTTACAGTACTTACTCTTTTCGCCTTGCTGATCTGCGTTTCTCTTCGTTGAGTTCCTTGGTGGATTCTTTGACTTTGGCCTCTATGTTGGGATCCGAGTTACGATCAATGGCCAGTTCCTGGCGACTTTCTACCTCTGTCTCTGTCTGAATTCCCAACGATTCTTCCAGCTGAGTTCTGCAAGAGAGAGACGAAAAACATCACAACATGATCTATTGAATATATAAAAAATTACACTGAGCCCCATTAAACAATCATAATATAATATGAATGATCATTGCCAGTCGCATAGATATTTGATAAACTTTTGATTCCAATTACACCCATGTTGAGACTAGCAAATATTTGATGACTATCAACTATCTACCGCATCAAATATCATAATGTACATAATGTCCCACGAAAAGTGTAACATAGATTCCACATGAGATTTGCAACAAAAATGTCCAGTAAAATTTTCTTACATCGAACTTAGTTTTCGAGATATCGATTTTCGTAAATAAGAACGCTATAATTAGAAAACCGTCAGTCAAAATCTAAATTTAAGGACATAGTTGGAAAGATGAAGAAAATGCATATAATTTGTTCCTTTGTTTAACGTTTTTGAACTTTTTAAGAGTGTTCAAACTCTTTGAAATTTGGCTTTGAACTCGACGAATGTGCTTTTTTCAACATTGAACGCTCATAAAAAGTTCAAACTCGCCAAGCAAAGGAACAAATTATATTAATCTTATTGCAAATTTCTTCCTCTTTCCAACCATATCCTAAGAATTATATTTTGACTAATAGTTTTCTAGTTATAGTCGATATAAGAAACTTTTACTGGACATTTTTTGTTGCAAAATACATGTAGAGTCTATGGTCTCAAGGTGCGTACAGATTCACGCGCCGCGAACACGAGAAATTTACTTTTAATTAGCTGATGCCAAACTTTTTATATCTATATCTCACTGTTTCTGTACAAATAGAGATATAATCAGCTGATGAAAAGTGAAATTCGCGTGTTCGCGGCCCGTAAATCTCTGTACGCACCTTTAGACTCTACAAATTACATGGAGGTCTAATGTAGACCTCCACAATCTATGGTCTTAGATTCGTAAGAGTCTAAATTTCAGGTAGGTCTTGTTTCAAATTACATGTAGAATCTATAGTCTTCGGCTGTTAGACCTTTTGTGGGACACTCTGCATATAAACTGATAGGCCTATATGATCAGACCTCAGATGTCGGATAGCATATTATTGAAATATTTAATTTTGAATAAAAATCAATACTTGTCACATTTTAAAATACGAGGTTCATCCAATAAGAACCAATCTTGGCATCCAACAATCACCAACTCTAAACAACTTTAAAAATATTTGTAATATACAAGGTGTGTTTTTTAATTACCGGTACTTGTCCATGCGCTGCGAGAAGTCCTTGTATCGGTTGTCAACGGCGGCCACCCACTGCTTGATTGCGGCCGCGTGGGCGTGGCCTTTCTCCACCAAACTGTCGGCCAATTGCAGCAGCAGCTTCACGCGCTCCCGCGTCTCCTTCGCCGTGCCCTTGAACTCATTGTGCTCGCGCAACAGCCGCTCTGTCTCCTCCTAAACACAGTACAGTCACACACTGGTTAGAAACAGTACAACAACATGGTATTAGGCCTACTCCTTCTTGCAGCGTAATAACAATATCAATTGTATTTTTTTTCTTTAGGGCTACTTTTGAATATAAAAAGAAACATAAATTTGAGTACACTTTTTGAATCATTTTGTCACGACATGTTTCGGCTACAATGCCATTTGGTCAAAAATAACAACCTTGCTTGGTATTTATTTATTTTCCAATCACTTGAAATGGCATTTAGTAGCCGAAACATGTCGGGATGAAATAATTTATTTATATATTGATAAATTTAAAAAGGGTACTCAGATTTATATTTTTATTTATGTCACAATATCAAGTACAGTCTATTAGTACAGCTTAAAAGTCACTTCAAGACGGTGGTTGTAAGACGAATGTTCAATTACTACTTTTAAATTGTGTGTTTTCACGAACAAACAAGGATTATCCTTTGGCTGGTCAGGTACCATTTCTTCTATTAGATTGTATACTATGAATGAAGATTTTGTAGCAATGAAATATGTACTGTTCAGTATTTAACTTCTACATTGTCAAGTCGTAATGAAAGACTGGAAGAAAAAAACAAACACGAGGAAAAAAATTCTACAATATTCCATAATAAGGCCTACTGATGTAATCTCATAGCATAAATTTAATAGCAAGTGAGCTTCATTTGAATGAATTCTAGAGATTAAGTCATTGCTGGATTTTGAAATACGCCAGTTGAATTACAAGTTAATTTGATCACATGAAACACAGGATTAGACTGAGTTTTAGAATTGTTAAGTTGCAATGATTTATACACTATAAATTATGAAATTAGAATTTGAATGTATTTGAAGATGTCATCAGAGATATGATAACTGTTCAACGAAACCAATTAGAATTTAGAACAAACAACATTCATCTATCACCTCATCATCTCAGCAATCACATCCATCTATACTGCAACACTTTACACAACAAACACTCCGCTTCAAACCTTAAAAATTAATTGAAAAAATCAAAAATACTCTATGAAACTCCAATGCTTCTGTAATCAATCTCCAACACTCACGCTTTCATTTTCAAACACTCTGCTTCAACAAGATCAAACTACAAACTCGATCATACAGTTGCAATGTTTTCCTAATCAATTCAAACGCTCTCACTTTCATTCAACGAGATCGAACTATAAAGAGGCAGGGCTGATTCCACAGTTTCGACGGTTTAAGGATGAATGTTTACAGAACATTCTTTACTCTTCAAATATCTGGCAGTTTGCCTACCGAATAACAACCGTACACACACTCACACATGAACAACACTACACACAGACTACCGTACATATTATACTAACACATAAACACACGTGTTACACATCCACACATACAGACAAGGAGAGAGAACTACAAAAACCTCACTTTAGTAAGATTCGCGGCAATCTGTCAGCATTGATTTGATGGGAAGCCTTGATGTTATTCATAGAAACCGATGATAGCTTCAATTGAATTTCACACTATTGGCAAATCATCAAATCTGTAATGCTACTAAAAATAGTACGCTGAGATTCAGTTCAAACTGTCGGCATTACTGTCATCACAACAACAACAACGCTTCTCATTCAATAAATGCTGATAGTTTAAAAGTTAGACCTCACTATAGCACAATAAACAGTAGCGATATCAGTGAGTAATGGTTATTGCATTATTCAGTTCGATGTTTTATTATCGCGGTGACGACTGTGTAGCATTAAGAGCGCACAAACTATTAAATAAGATCTTGCGATAGTTTATGATGATTGATTGTGTGCAACGTTTTCTTAGAAACGGGAAAACTGGCTGCCTGCTGTATTCGAGTACGATATTCTGAACTAGAAGCTGATTTGAAAATACAGATTAAATTCATCTTACTGAGAGAAATATTGTGGTGGATCAATTCATATATGAATGAAAATACTGGATGTATTCATACAGTCTGAAAGCAGCTGCGTACAGTTTGTAAGCATACACAAATCACATTTAATCCATAAGCAAAATATAGAATGAAAGTTTCAGTTGTCACCCAGTTACCAATCTCTAGTAACTCTTCCAGAAGGTTAAAACCCTATGAAATGGCCCCAATTCAACGATTTTTGTCTTTAATTCCAGAAAAAAGGATATAGATAAAAACAAACTTTTTTGTCTGGATAATCAACACATCTACACTATGGCCAACAGGTTTCCGAACCATACAAGGATCGATCAAATAGTACGGTCTCTAACTTGAATGAGTCTCACCGACGTGAGAGAACTGGAGTATTATTTCCTCAAATAAATACTACCATTATTTAAATACAGTAAACCTGAAGATTATACTCGATACCAATGTATGATAACTGAAGTATTATTTCCCAGAAAAGGCTACTGTTATCCAAATGCAGTACACCTGAATATTATACTCGAAAGATGATTCTAGACATGATAGACGATCAAGGGTCGTTCGAAAAGTGCGGTCGCTCACCTGAGTGCTGCCGACCGACGTGTGAGAGCTGAGGTATTGTTCACCGGTGTCATGGATCCAGTCGAGAGCCTGCTGAGCGGATCTCTCGAACAGAATGAACTGCTGGCATTGGTCCAGCCGCTTCTTGCGTTGGCTCCAGTGCTCCAGCACCTTGTTCTCTTGACTAAGCAGTTGTTCTAGGATACCTGCAATAGACATAATAGCGTTAACATCAACTAAAAGTATTCGTATATTTGCACATTAACAGCCCCGAATGGTGTGTAAAAGGGTGTGTAAATATAATATAAACAATTGAGTGAAAATTGAAAAATCTCAAAATTGAAAATTCAAATCTTAAATAAGATTTGTATTGAATTGAATATTTATCCTTATCCACAACCATTCAAATATTTAATAACTCAATATAAAACATGAAAAATGAATTAATGTTCAGTATAAAACATTTCAATGATATTTTTTAAATGTTGAGTAGCCAGCACATTTGATTCAGTGAAGAAACATAAGTAAAATAACATCAATATTCTGGTGATACTGTCATTTGATTGGTAATTTGTCAAGCTGTAATAAATCAGTCATTCATAAGCTCAATCTTCTGAGAAGAAAAATGCATTTGACTTGCAGAAGTTCCTCATCATTTTTATATTTTTAAGTAATTCTTCAGTCATAAAATTCGAAGAATATCACTTGAATTGTTGATTATAATTCACTGGTATACAGAATAGCATTTATTGAAAACTACATGATACTATAATAATCTAATCCCTTCAATAATGAGCAGGATACTTTTTGAGCAGATTACTTCAACTGTAACTCTGGTTGCATGTACGTCTATTAAAATTCAACTGTGATTGGGTGATGTCATCTAACCAATGCTACTAGAGCCAATGAGAGAAGCATAAGTCGTATGTTATCAATAATTGAAAGCTAATTCAGGTTGAATTCAATACAAGTAGCTGCAACTAGAACGCAAAACATGAGCTTACATTGGCTTGTAAGCTGAAATTCTTGTAAGATGAGAAGTTCAGAGAAAGAATGGTGTGTTTGTAACACTTGTACCAAGAGGCACAGAAAAGGCAAGCAGCTTCCTACCTTTGACCCTAGTCTCAGAGCCGGCCTCCGATCCGGAGTAGTTGTAGTACTGGAGACTGCGACTGGTGTACTTGAGGAAGGTCTCGGCGGTGCGGCGTGCCAGCGTGCATGCCTTGAGGAATGCCTCCTTCTGCTCCTGGTGCTTGTTGATCAGTTGAGGCACAGGCACATTCCCGCTGCCGCCGCACCAGTCCTCGTCCCGCTTGTACTCGCGTTCCAGGCTGTCTAGCACCGAACATACCTGCCAGACACATGCAGCAAAACTTTAGTGAACAAGTTCAAGGAATACATTGGAATTTTTAGAAAAAGACTTCAAGTGTAGGTTGATGAATTAAGATATTAAATTTTAAGTTTCAAGTTTATTATATAAACATTTTTAGTTGAGTTCTGAATGTATTTCACTCCTGTTTGCAGACAAGTTTTTCTCAAGCAAACAGTATTGTATTCAATGATCTTTAATAACATTTGTGTAACGGAATTTGTCATGTAGGTGATGTCATTGAATAGAACTTGATTTGATTTGTTACACAGTTAAAAACTCTAGCACACCTCTACTAGAGTTTACTTACTTCTAAGCTCTACAGCTCGTTACAACCCTTATCCTCCCTCCTAGAATTTACCAGAGATTTATAGAGATGAAACACTTAAAGTTAGTTTCTCAAAATATTTTAATCAGTGCTTGCAAAAATTTAAAGTAGTTTCCTCCATTCAATAATTTTGAAATTGATACTTGAAAGATTGATTACAAAGAACTACTACTACCCTATAATGATGAGAGAATCGTCTGAAATAAAGTAAAGAGTACTGGTAGTTCTTTGTGATTAGTTTCCTTCAATAATCTAACACAACACAAGAGGAGAGTACATCAAATATATGTAATCTCCAAGGCTCAGTTACAAAGGATCTGATTGAATTTAACTGCACTAAAATGTCATCATTGCTTGTACGTCAGATTGATTCATTGGATCTAGTTGCATTTATGGCATTATTTAACGGTCAACTTTGATTGGATAATCAAAGATTGATTTTCATCAACTGGATAAGTCACATAATTTCTATTTGACCATATAAATAAATTGCATTTTTGTTTTTTCAAATGTTGACAATAAAGGTTCGAACCCACTAGAACGTATCATACCATGACCGTGCCCGTACCGACACATGCAAAAAAATATTCTTTGCATCATTTCATATGTAATACACCCATTAGACCGTTCCGTCACCGGCCAAGCACGGAGCGTGCCATGCACGTCCAGGTCAACATTTGTCGGCCAGTATATTTTGTCTGTGACGGAACGCTCCTTGCATGGCACGTGACGCCTGCAAACCCCGTTGTAACCGCGTATGCACCGCGTTGGTAACCAGTTCACCGCTACATTCTCTTGCTAACTGACGCGTTCCCAACAACTTCTGACCGGGCATCATACGCGTATCATACGCGTACCATACGCGTACCATACGCGTAATGTACTGGCATAGAACGCTGTTGATCCGTTGTAGTGGGCATAGTTGTTATTTTACGTGCCTGGCATGGTCTGACACGGTCCGTGTCTGGTACGTTCTAGTGGGTTCGAACCTTTAGTAGGCTTTTTAACGTTGGATTACTAAGTGGATATTACACAGCAAAATTACATCCACAATATAATATTTATGAAATATTTTATGGAATAGAAGATTTTAAAAAAGAGAGAATGCATTTAGGTAAGTTGAGCCGAGCTAGTGTAGGACTCTCTATTCCTGATTTGAGATCTCAGCCATGTAGGAGGCATTTGACACACGACGGCTCACAGGATGCTCCCCGGCGCTTTTGCTATGAATGACCTGTCAACGAGTCACACAATTCACGGGTTTTACGGTTTTACCTGTTCAGCCGTCTTGAAGAAGTTGAGACTAGCGGTGACGAGTTTGTGCCTCTCCTCGGCGGAGGTGACAAGCTGCTGCCAGCGCTTGGTCACCTCCTCGGCCACCTCCCGGATGCCAGCCGGATCGTAGTGGTTCGCGCTGATCAGAGCGTCGGCGCGGTGCTTCACCTGCACTGCTGATGTGTGCGTTTTCTTAACAAACAAACAAAACAATGAATTGATTGATATGTCAAGTTTTTCTTAACAAACAAGTCATTGATAGTTTCAAGTTTTTCCACACAAAAAATTAATTGATACTCTAAGTTTTACACTCGATGGGTCGATTGAATGAAAACTTAAATCTAGTGACTAGCCATTATGTTAGTCATTACGATAGTCATTATGCTAGTTCTACCTATGCAGATAAGATTAGTACGCAGCTAAATATCATCAGCAAACTTGCGGGAACAACCTGGGGTTGTGACATGAATGCCCTTCGAACATCAAGTCTTGCACTTATGTACAGTACAGGGGAGTACTGCTCTTCTGTCTGGGCTCGCAGCAGACATGTTGAGAAAATTGATACAGTTTTCAATGAAACTATGAGGAAGATTAGTGGGACATTGAGACCAACAGAGACTGAGTGGTTGCCTGTGCTTAGTAACATCATGCCTCCAGATCTCAGAAGGTTGGAGAAGAAGAACAAGTTCATTTCCCAGTTACAACACATTCATGAGGATCTCCCAGTCTCTAGAGATTTGGCTAACCCTCCACCAAGGCGCCTCAAGTCAAGAAGATACTTGAGACTTGATGAGCAGGAGGAAATTAGAAGTGCAAGGGAGTTATGGAGACTGAGATGGTTGCAGGGAGAGGTCAGGAACAAAGGCCTTGTGGATGACCCTAATAACATTGTTCCTGGCACCCAGCTGAGACGTAGAGAGTGGTGTGGCCTTAACCGGTTCAGGACGCAGGTGGGAAGGTGTGCTGAGCTGATGACAGCATGGGGATACACATCTGATCCTCTGTGCCAATGTGGACAAATCCAATCAATGAACCACCTAATATCTGAGTGTCCACAACACTCCTATCATGGAGGGCTGTCGGCCCTCCATGATGCTGGAGAAGATGCGTGTCAGTGGCTCCAGAACGTTCTAAATTCTATTGGTATTTGAAATATTAAGTGTAAAATTATGTTTTTTTTTCTTATTTTGGCCTATGTATGCATATGCATATATATATATATATATATAATTAGAAACTGCTAGCTTTTATTCAATCAACCTAAAATATCGTACAGCCTGATAAAAAGAAAAATGAGAAACCCCAAATTCCAACCCAAAAATTCAAAAATAATAGGCTACAAATGTTATTGTCTGTTTCCAGTGAATTTTGCTTATACCATTCTCATCAAGAATCAAGTGAGTCTGGATCATGATAAAACGTTTGAGCCAGTTTCTACTTCTTGTATTTCATGTATTTCGACGTTATAACATTCTTCAATGTTCTTAACTTTAAATATTTAGACTTGATTTGATTATCATATAACATCATTAATAATTTATTTGTAAATAAATAAGAAAAGGCAAACAGGCCAAACCCGAATATTGCCTCATTCTCTCAAGTTGAACAATCCAGTTCATTAATGGAGAGATAGACTTGAAGTTAATTTCACTCGAAAAATGATAATACAAAATACGTCTAAACAAATGGAAAAATACGTAAGCTGACGAATAAATAATAAAAGTATAATGGAGAACGTTATAAATTATAAAACAAGGATATTATAGAACACAGACAACAAAGATTTGAAAAATAAACCTCTGTATAAATACACAACTTTCCAATAGATGCTGAAATATCTATTATTCCAAGATTTAATAAAATTAAGATCAATGATTTAGTGAAAGCTGGGATATGCTAGCATCACTAGTAGTTATTGGTCAGAAACTATTTAATATTTCATTGAATGTAATAACCAATATTTAAATTAAAATAATACTGAAATATTGACGAATATTTCATGAAATGAAATAATTATTTCGGGAAAACCTGCGAAATGCTAGCATTACTAATACATTTTGAAAAACTACTCGTATTACTAAAACTCTACTATATTATCCTTAACAATTACTGATTTACTATATTTATAACTTATCACATATTATTGATTACCAAAAGATAAATTGCGCTAAAAGGAGAAGCTCGCAGCCTCGCAGTAAACAATTAATCACTACACTGACACAGTTCTGACTGAATGAAGAGACCTGCGTTATGCTAAAAGGAGGAATTTGAACTGAACAGTATTAATTGATACAAAAGATCAAAACAGACTGAATTGTATTTGAAGTAGCAGATGAAAGTGTATAAATAGAAGGAAGGGAGGAGACTGACTTCGATGGCCACTTGAAACTGTTCGTGTTCCTTCTTGAGCAGCTCGGCATCCTGCAGGCAAGTGGGCACTGTGAAGCTGGCCGTCAACATCGCCTCGCCGTTACGAATCCAACTCACAACCTGCAAAACAACATAAAATCAATTTCAGAATTCTATTAAATTATTGACAAATGTGTTCTTAATGAGATTCCTCAGTTAAAATAATATTGCATGGGGAAGAAAAATGAACATTGAACTAATTATAAGAAATAGTGAACATTATTACAAAATTTTAGCCAGTGAAAGAACTTGCAGATCAATTATTTTCATTACACTTTGCTCTATGGAAGTAACTATGCATTTGAATCTATGATTCACTGAGCAGTAAAAAAAAATCCGCAAAATTCAGTATGTAAATAAAATCCGCGGTGGATGTTTCATGAATTTTTAGTAAAAATATATTTAATTAGAGTTGTATGAAATTAACTATGCACATGAAACGTTTTTAAAACAATTTTCAATGGCAACAATACGCTATTTCTATATTTTTACGCTATTTTTATACTTACTCAATATGTAATGTAGACGACGAGATTATGATAACTTGATAATTATATGAAAATTATATCATCATGATAATTATAATGGAAAGTTATCATAAAAAATAGGAAATGACGTAAAATTACTACTTTACAATAAGAAGTAAAATGGTCTGAGAAATTTCATTGTTGTTGAAACTACATACATACTAAGTTATCAGCGTATTCTCAGAGTTTAGTTCTCAGCCAAAACATATTTGGAATAATATTAAATGAAAAAAGCAATGTGCATAAACTCATGATAAACTAGCAATCGAAATTTCTTCATTATAAACTTATAGACCAGATTTTTCAAATACTTTTAGGAAGAATTAGGCTATAAGTTTTCAACTCATTCGTATCACATATGTCTTCCTATAACATTTCCTTTCATTACTGTTCATGATCCTGCATGTTTGGCTCTTGTATTTTGTTATTTTTTGCGAAAATATGAATAATTATAATCATGGAGAAAACAATCTAATTATATCTTTAGAATATGATGTCTTTATTAGGCATATTTCTGAAACGTCTTCGCCTTTTGTTAAAAAGAGAAAGGTGGTTAGATTGTTGAAAGCAGAACGCTTCCAAGATCCGAGCAACAGTAAATTATTTCTATTCAATTGTTCATTTATTTCCTTTTTTATTCATCAGAATTTGATTTTTGTGGCTCTCTTACCTGATTAGCATCAGTCCTGAACTGACAGAGCTGCACACACTGCTCGAGTTTGACTCGCTTCATTTCGGCCAGATCTTCGAGGTCCATTTCACGTTCGTGCAGAAACTCCAGCAAAACCTGAACCCTGGTCTGCGCCGAGTACTGACTGTCGGCCATCACCGACACACCAGATGTCTCAAACACCTAAAATCATCACAAAAAATCATTTTTAAACAATAAAAATAATTGTAAGAAATGTTTATAGATAACATTTCTTGAATAGAAATTGATATTGTGAAAATTCTCCATAATTGTAGTAGATACATTTTAGGACTCAAATTGTGTACGAATTATCATTTAAGTTACGTAAGTAGCATAACCTTTAGACGGTATTCCAAATTAAGGTTTGAAACAGTTTTGGGCAAATGCCTGTTGTTTTTACCTGAATTGTATTTGCATATGAATAAATAAATACATATAAATATCACGGAAAAAATCGTATGGCTTTATGTTGGTGGGGAGTACATTACGTGAAGGTTCCTAGCCTGAATATATCATTTAAACCGTCAATGGGCCTCACAACTATTGTAATATAGAGCCGAGATTGACATCTGAAAACAGATGTCATCTAATGAAGATGATGAAACATCCTAATAGAGATGCCATAAATCAGAAGGTTTGACAAAGAGATCACGGAAAAAATTGCGTTCATTGCATAATATTCCTCTAGGTTACCACTCTACATGGAATATTAAGACAATTCAATTAAAACAAGAACTCACAAAAATAATGTGAAAACATGTAAGATTATCAAAGAAATTTACTATTTATTGATTAGAAATTCTTAGACTCACAGACAATCCATATGGCATTACTGACATACGTAAAACAATAACTAGAAACAAAATTAGCTGTTCACAGCTTGACAAAACTTGACAAACATCAAAATGTTTGACAAACAAGGCTTCAAAATCATATTAAACTATTTCTCCAACATATAGAGAAAATGAATAAGGCTGGTTTGAAATTTGATGGAGCTAAACGCTTTGAATTGAATTTAAACTACATTTATTGTGGCACCTGAAGCGCTTTTTTTGAAAAATGTCAGATTTGTGTCCGTAACAATCCAACTGTACACTTGTTATTACATTATTTTGATAAATATAATTTTTCAAAACACTGAGTTACGTGTTGAAACAAAACAATTTAAGTGACGAATAATAAGTATGAAATATTATTATTATATTTCTTGATATTATATATATATATATATATATATATATATATATATATATATATATATATATATATATATATATATATATATATATATATATATATATATATATATATATATATATATATATATATATATATATATATATATATATATATATAATATATATATATATATATTATATTCTATATATATTAACAATATATTTATTTATTTACATACAGAAATATGTGGAAGCCAGAGAAATATGTAAGGTACCAAAAAAGAGTTACAGTGGAAACTGGACACTAACAAAAACTCACTATTTGCAGTAGCAGAAATCTCCGGGGTGGTATACAGCATTTTTAACTTCAGACTTTCATTTAATAGTAATTATTTATCGATTAGCATTTGAATAAATGCAATTTCTCATCAATTTCCATCTGAAAAACTCACTACTCAGGTGGTCTTGAAATATTGATTGAGTTTGAAGGAAAATAATGTGTGCATCACGGGATCAAAGTACTTCAGTATAAGTAGAGCTGTATTCTACTCCCTACATGCACAACTACAGCAGGATTAAAATGGTACCTGAGCTAGTTCCTGTCCCTGTTGCAGCACTTGGAAGGTGGTGTTCTGCATGTGAGTGACATGTTCGTTGTGCAGCCGCAGCAGCTGTTCGGCCTGGTTCATGTCAGAGCTCAGCTCAGAGTGCTCCAGCTCACTCGACCACGACTCCAAGCGTGATGACACCTGAAAACAGACAAACAGAACTAATATTTAACACAACATTGAAGGATATCAGAAAAACATAGGAGAATATCATGGAAAAAATCGTATGGTTTTATGTTGGTGGGGAGTACAAAACGTGAAGGTTCCTAGCCTGAATATATCATTTAAACCGTCAATGGGCCTCACAACTATTATAATATAGAGCCGAGATTGACATCTGAAAACAGATGTCATCTAATGAAGATGATGAAACATCCTAATAGAGATG
Source organism: Nilaparvata lugens (assembly GCF_014356525.2). NCBI lineage: Eukaryota > Metazoa > Arthropoda > Insecta > Hemiptera > Delphacidae > Nilaparvata > Nilaparvata lugens. The sequence goes on from NC_052509.1 coordinate 50,161,115, forward strand.
TCATAAAACAGAAGGTTTGACAAAGAGATCACGGAAAAAATTGCGTTCATTGCATAATATTCCTCTAGGTTACCACTCTACATGGAATATTAAGACAATTCAATTAAAACAAAAACTCACAAAAATAATGTGAAAACATGTAAGATTATCAAAGAAATTTACTATTTATTGATTAGAAATTCTTAGACTCACAGACAATCCATATGGCATTACTGACATACGTAAAACAATAACTAGAAACAAAATTAGCTGTTCACAGCTTGAACAAGACTTGACAAACATCAAAATGTTTGACAAACAAGGCTTCAAAATCGTATTAAACTATTTCTCCAACATATAGAGAAGATGAATAAAGCTGGTTTGAAATTTGATGAAGCTAAATGCTTTGAATTGAATTAAAACTTAAACTACATTTATTGTGGCACCTGAAGCGCTTTTTTTTGAAAAATGTCAGATTTGTGTCCGTAACAATCCAACTGTACACTTATTATTACATTATTTTGATAAATAGAATTTTTCAAAACACTCAGTTACGTGCTTAAACAAAACAATTTAAGTGACAAATAATAAGTATGAAATATTATTATTATATTTCTTGATATTATATATATATATATATATATATATATATATATATATATATATATATATATATATAATGCACATGCAGAGATAATAAATTAATTTATGGCTTATTTATTGTATTGGAGGAGGCGAATTTTTGAATAATCAACAGATGAAGTTTAAAAAAAAGTAACTTCAATGATAATTTATTGTAGAAAAAATTTTCGTCAAAAATATCGGTCACAATGTCACAACTAATTAAACACGCCAAGTTCAGAAGTTTGTTGAAGTGGCCTATATTTATGGGAATAGATTCTCCATATCGCCAACAACTTCTCCCAACTACAAACTTTTCATGTCATTGCCTTCGGCTTGAAAATGACTGATCACTTTGGTCACGTATCGGCAAAGTTACAACTTGGCAACTTTAATTGGCAAAATCTACTACACTTTCAAGGCTTTTATTCGGCAAAACAATGGAAAACTGCTACCACTGCGGGGGTTCCCTTCAGGATTGGTTGAATAGGATGCATTTAGGTTATTTATATGGGAAATGCTGACAGATTGAAGGGAATCTCACTGCAGATAATGAAGAAAACAATGGGGGTAACTTTCCGGGCCAACTTCCAACAAGGCGAGCAAAATGAGATTCATTAAAACTGCAGTTCATCACTGCAGTGAATGGGTGCTTTCTTGACAACGTTGGCAAGTTTATTTTAAGCGGCACAATATGCTATGAGGTAGTTATAAGATAAGAAGTGCAGTAGTATCTATATTCATTTGTTCGTATTAAAGTTATATTCTATTGAATATTGAAGTTGTCTGTGTTCAATGAATTTGATGGCAATAAAATACTATCTATCTATTTTATGTATTTATCTGTCCCCAGTTATGCCACTCAATATTTTCTATTCGCGTTATTCATTTCACTTGAAATTTACAACAATTTATCAATTCCCAACAATTTTTCTCCACTTTTCATCTTTCAATTAATCAATTCCCAACAATTTTTCTCCACTTTTCATCTTTCATCTTTCATCATCAATGTTTTTCAAATTGTTTTATTTCACTTCAACTTTCTGTCACCTGAAGCGCTCTTTCTAAAAATAATGTCAGATTTGTGGCCGTAACACCCTAGCAGTACACCTGTTAAAATATTATTTTGATTCATATATTTTTCAAACGCTGATTACTAATAAAATGACAGTATTAAGAGTAAAATATTATGATATTCATTACAAATTGATCATTCGAATAGTTCATTATTTGAAATCTATATTTATTTCTATAGAAATCTTATAGATTTATCATGGAGTGAGGGAGAGGTAGCATGAGAGGGGATGGTTACCAATAATTAAAGCCAGAATTGATCAAATTTCAATTGAATACAATTTGTATCATCGAGGAAAATTGTATTGGGTATGGAGAGCTAGTCAGTTTTTGTGAATGGATAGAAATACATCATACCGAATCACCAAACTAATCAAAATAACTCCATTTCCAATTCAAATTAGCAAATAGTAATTCTCTTGAAATAACAACTACTATCTACATGTTATGTAATACAAATTATTGATGTATTCTGTTATGAAATTCGATTAATTATCATCCAAATGAGAATATCATAGGAACCTCATCAATATTCTTTTAATTAACTACAATTGTAACGGTATCTACCTTCTTCCTAGAATCCATCATACAGTGAGACAAAATTACTAATTAAAAGTTACCATTGTTTTTAGATTCTTATTTCTTTACATCAAATCCAATTTCTCTAATTACCAAAGAGCTATGCAATAATGTTGATGATCTCATCAATGAAATAACATTCGATGAGATTGCTTTTCATTCATACCTACCAATCTTCATGTAATCATATCTTCAATCTAAAGGATCCTATCTACATTTGCTCACAATAGGAACAAATCGATGCTAACTAACAAAAGCTAAGGAAGTAGTCTGCACAGTGTCTGCAGACAGACTGTAGCCTCTACAGAACGTAAACGTAACACAAAACTAGCCAGAACCAAATTAACTTGAATATAATGCAAACAATCATTTTTTTAATGAATTTATTTTTATGATTATGTTATTCTTAATTATGAATTCAACCTACATTCAACCTTATTTTCTCGCACTAATTTTATTCAGAAAAGTAGCTATTCAAAATGCTAGTGATCGATGCAAATGCAAAATTTCAGCAAACTGGAGTAGTCTAAGTAAGATGACAAAAAATTCACAGATTATCTACAGAGAACCAATGTACCAGAGAACGTGAGGATTTTCAACAAAATGATTTTAACGCATCTTGCTCATGTATTTTTGTTACTTTTAAGCACCAATACGCACTACTTCAAGAAATGAAGTTAATTAAAAGACTATGTACTTGACTTGGATGCAAAATTTCCTACGATAAAAGTAATCATTCAATATGAAGATCTGTTACAGATTGTTACATCCCTGTTCTGCGGACGTTACTTGTTTTAAATGTAGAAGTTCCTACAATTGAAGTAATCAAAGACCGGTTACAGACTGTTACAGTGGTGTTCTGCAGACGTTACGCTCCAGATTTCCACGAGCATTTGCATTTGAAGCAATAGGAGGATGACGGTCATAATGCGAGGCAACAAATGCCAACCTTCCAAAGGCCAATGTCGGGGAAACAAAAGGGAACGGAGCCAGCTACAAAGAGCCGAAAACATTACAAGTAAATAATGAGAATGAAGCAGCAGAGTGCCTTAGAAGATAATCCTATTGTTTCCGACATGGAATTACTCTCACTTTTCGCTATCTACATCTCCATCATTGTTATTCCACCCTTCCACGATCTCTCAAGATGGGAAATGGGCCTTTGTTCGTAAGAAAATTGTTCAAGGTGATATTTTGGTTGCTTAAAATACTGTAAACCAACTATATTGAAATATTGTGACAATGTCTATAAGTAATCAAAACTGATTCAATTTATTGAACTTTACAATTTCTGTTACGAGATCGAATATTCAATACAGTAGGATTAATAATGAAGAAGAAATTATTCATATATTGTGTGAATAGAAGAATTATTCCTACGATGTGGAAAGTCTATTTATTAATCACTAGGTATTATCTTAGGTATTCATGACTAATCAAGTTCTATTTTATGCTATTGCTTAGTATAAGATATTGTCTTTTTGTTAAACTTGGACTAGTATATTTCTTTTTTTTTGTAATGTATGAATATTTTGGCAAATAAATTTCAAATTTCAAATGTGATGAATCGTTTCTGACATAATAATTTGATAGACTTAGGCACAAAATGCCCTGTGGCACAAAAACCTGTTAAATTTTAATCGAGATTAAATGCCACGAGACCCATTCAAGGAATCCTATTTTTGAAAAGAAGGCTTTTCACGTGGCATTCAATCACACTTGAATTTTAACAGGCTTTTCTGCAATCGAGCCTCACATTTTCACTATGTATCTCGATATTGTTAAAATTTTTAATACTGAACTTGTCAATACAATCACTGACAATACAACTTTGTAATGTTTTATGATAGCTAAAGATGGATTGATTAACTATATCTACTGATAATAAAGCTATATTTGTACCGTGAATCATGATTGAGAACTATTATATTCATGTATTTATTAATTTTGTCTCAGGAACTACTGTTTTGTGATTTTATGGCTGATAAATGAATCTGTATTGGATACAAAATTAATAGTGTGTGGATTGATCAATTGATTGATTGATGATTATTTGGTGGCTTCATTGATTGATTTCATGATTGATTGATAGATAGCTGACCTCAAGAGCGTCGCGTTCGAACAGCCTGAGCCGGAGACAGAGGTCGAGCCTGAGCTTGCGATTGGCCCACAACTCCTCCAGCTCCTCCCTTTGCTTGCTGAGACGATCCAGTGCAGACTCGACGGCTGCCACTGATCCACCACCTGAGTCCATCTCCCCAGTCAGGCCCACGCTCCTACAAACACACCACAACAAATTAGTTAGAAAAAATGAACACATCAACAATAGTTATGAATTCGGAGGAATCATCACATCTTCAAAATGGTTCACTGAAAGTACTTTTAGTTCAATTGAATAAATTATGTAATATTCTAATTAATTATTCAATGGGAGACAATTAAAAAGTCATGATATTCTATTATTATTATTATTGAATTTGTGATATTGCACAACGAACGAACAAAAATCAGTTATTATAAATTAGGATTACTTTCTTTCATTTACATAAAAAATAATACAATAAAAAAGGAGATTTATTACATGGTAAGAATTCCATTTCCGGAATCAGGTCCACGCTCCTTGAAACACCATAACAACCAACAAAACATTATCAATAGAAAATTAGGATTAATTTCGTTCAATTAATTTGAAAAGAATACAATAGAAATGGAGATTTATTACAATTATTTATCCATGCACAAGAATTGTTGTGAAGAATTACGACCAGATTGGATAGAATATTTTAAATTTAAAATAATTAAATTATTATTGAAATAGATTATTAAATATGATTGAATAAGGATATCTAGACTGTGGGCCATTCAACAGTCCGTTTTATTTTGTTCAATGAAATAAAATTGATAAGATAGTTATCTCATTAATGCTGTATCAAGACCCTGGATTCTCAGTTCTAACTCAAGGGCTTGCATTGGATAATAAGCATAAAGATCATGGAGTTACTTAAATAACATTGTTTTCAAAGTATGATTCAAGATAATTCGGGCTTTTAATCGCTTGGATTCCTTGAAGACGAAGGTATTCAGAAGGTTTGATAGCACTGGAAGTACTCTCGTTCAATTAATTATGTCCTTTGAAGCGTTACGTTAGTTGCTAGCCTGACCTTCGAGTATTGGTGATAATAAGGGGTTTAGTAATAGCATAGAGATAGCATGAAAAAATATATTCCATGGTATAGGGCATTTATGTTCCAAAGTTCACTTTTAACACAAGCCGATAGTCCTAGTGGTTCTTTTTCGTGAAGTTATGTGACTCTGGTAGTTAACAAAAATCGGCTTGAAATTTGGAACTTAAACGAGCTATACCATGGGATATCTTCTTATACTACCTTTTCTCTGTGGTAATAACGATGGTTTTTACCTGAGCTCCTGTAGCAGCGCTTGACCCTGGGCGATGGTGTTTCGACAGGCGTCGAGACAGGAGTCCCTCTGCTGGGCCGCCGCCTCTAGAGCCCGCTCTGCCGCCTCCAGGCTGCCCCCGTCTGCACCCTCCCCTGCCACACCCAACTCATCACCGCCTCCGTTCTTCAACTCCTCCACCCACCGCTCAAACTGCAACACAAACACATCACATAACATCAATATACTTCGAGAAGACAGATTTAAAAGCCAGATTACACAAGTCATAGCTATATGATTGTAATCTAAGGCTATGCAAACTAAAATGCTAGTATAAATAAAAATATAAATTTGAGAACTCTTTTTAAATTATTCGTCACGACATGTTTCGGCTACTAATGCCATTTTTCAATTCAAGAAGGGTAATCAGGAATCTCAGGTCCTAAAGAAAAAAATACAATAAAATGCTAGTCTATGTAAGTCAAATAAGGCGATGTAACCTGAGCTTTGTGATTTGAAGTGTCTTTCGGGCTACTCTGTATATGAACGATAGTTCACAATCATGAGTCCTATTGATAATAAGGGAGAGAATATCAAATTCTCTGGAAATACTTATTTTACTTTCACTAGATTAAACAGATTATGATGCTATTAATCGAGGCAATACATAGTAAGTACAATTTCAAAGTGCATACACTATCAAACGAGTATCAATCTAATTCGAAATACCATCGAGGCAACCATAACTAGTGTTATTTATTCTTTATTTATATTGAACATGATAGTAATCCATTGCAATGCCATTTCTTTGTATATTTTTGTTAGAAGTGAATTCGCTTACAAATTCTGCTCATACTCTTCTTCTCTCTTTTTCCTATCTTCTTCTCCCGTTCTTTCCTTTTTCGCTCTCCACCACCCTTCATACCTTACTTTTATACCCTCTACCAGCCTATTACATGGAAAACCATAGTTGGCTAGGAATTTTTCCTCCTTTCTATCTTTTCAGCACACCCCACCATGAAGCCTGTTTTTATATTTTTTAGAAATTTGATTGTTTTGTTTTGTATTTTCATTTCTTTCGTGTATCTTGCTTTGATTTGAATAAAATTATTGATTGATTGATTGATTGAATCCCACATTAGGTATTGTGGTGCGTTTTTTTTAACGGCTTCACATGTAGGGTGAATCTTGTACTGAGTCAATGGTGTAGATGCTATAAATTTTGCAATGCATGTGTGGACGCTGAGTGAACACCAGACTGATTGATTCACTACAAGATTCATACAATTGTCGGAATCGCGGGAGGCCTAAACGCTCGCTCACCCTTGATTCTTCTAATGACAGATTGTATAATGATGAAATTTTATAAGTAGTGTAGCGGACGCTAAACACTGAATACGGATACCTTAAAATTATTACCTGTGAAGAATGAGCATACAAAATCATACAGGTCGAGCAAAAATCCCGATGTAGCTAATTTACGGGACTGCGTCTCTAATAAGTTCTGAAGGATTAAAAATACGGTATTTGAACCCAATATCGTTCAGAATATACTTCGAGAACAGAGTCTTGTCGGGTTTTAAGCTCTATTGTAGGAATTTATATGATCTATGGCTGCCTCTGCTGTACAATTGACGCATTCGTTCCTAAGTCGAGGTAGGTAACAGATAAAAGCTGATGTATGAGCAGGTAAGGACAAAGAATAAATATCTCGATCTGACCCCACTCGCTACATCCACTTAGACCTGTTCCAATATCCAGCTTGATTCAATTATTCCAATGATCGTATTTGATCGGTTCTTGATGATATAGAACGTATCAGACACAATAATTGACAGGCTTAAGAAATAATCGAACTCAGAAAGCGAATTAACAAAACTGAAATATATTATAATAAAATATGTAATCATACAGTGCAGATTCAGAATTTGATTTACAGGTTGATAATAATTTAGCATTAAACAAAGGAGTTAAAAATGTTCTTGTGCTTGCATGATACCATGCGTGATTCGACAGAATTTTACAATTGATAAAATCTAACAGTTTGAAAAAATAGTGAAAAATAAATTATAGAAAATATTTTTAAAATGTTCGGGGTCGTGGTTCAGGCAGCGGAGGATAGTCAATCAACTACAAATTCTTATAAATTTAATATGAATAAATTCTAGACTCTTAAATGCTAAAGCGCTTGTCGGCGTGGCCAATAATTTAACGAAGAAAATTTATGTTTTTCTGCACTGAAATATTTTCGAAGCGTAGATTGGGGCCCCTTTTTAACTTATAACTCACGTGAATTTCCTTGGCGGTCGTGGTTTTCTTCTTTAGATCAAAAATCGTTTGATCGGCGGCAATCCAGGCTTCAGTTTCAGCACGTGGGGAATTTTAATTTAATATTCTCCTTCACCGAATTAATTAAGGGATAATTTACTTTAAGCTTTTAAATTTATCGATTGGTGAAAACAGAAATTTACAAATAACAAATAAATTGGCCTAAAATATCGGCTCACAAATAGAACATTTAAAATCGAACAAGAAATTTTCACAAATAGGTCTTTGGTAACTATAAAAAGAGATCTACACGGTAAGGATTTCAAAAGGGAAGTGCTGCTCTTTTCTCTAAGCTTTTAGGCTAGACCTTGCTTCTCAGAATCTCAATGTAATAATTTGCATAAAAATTTGCCATTGGTAGAACGCTTGTGACGTAAACATGACGTCAGTGGCAAGCAGTAGAATACAATTCCTTTAATTACAATAATAATTAATTTATGTAATTCTTAAAACTGCTTAATCTTATAGACATAGTTCCTCTCATACAATGTACATGTGCTAGTGTAACTGATAAGGCAGGGTTGGTGTCTGATAATAGATTAACATGTGTTGCTTTCAAACGATCACCTTCTTGGTGCTATTTCTATGCACTGTGATTGGCTTAGACCTGCCAAAGAGATTTAATACCATGTGGTTCAGTTGAATTAAGTCGTTAATGAATTAATACTCTTGTACAATTTTATTAGGTTTGAGATTGTTATAAATAATTTCTGCCATTTTATCAATAATATAATTTCATGCTATGACCTATTTAGTTACAATAAGACCTGACATATAATATAATTTTAAATAATAAATAATTTCAACGATAACACATACATTTTATTTTTTTATTTGAAATTCTTGATCCTTTATGGATAGTTTTGATTTTTAGAGATGGTATTATATCTTACGTGAAGCCAGCATGACATTTGACAATACTTTGAATCAGTCAGCTGCGTTCGAACTGTTTTAAAAACATCTGATCGATAGTAAACAAAGTGTAACCTCAAAATCAGTGAGCGATTCATAAATAATTTGTGCTTTATTTGCAAAATAATTATAATTTTATTGAATAATTTTCCTAGAAAAATATTCAGTACAGAACGGTACTCTTATCAAATATACAGTTATTGATAAGTAAGCTTTATCGCTCGGTCGCTAACTATTCCTTTAGCAAATTCTTTCATTTTAAAAGGTAATCACAATTTTTCTCTCTTTTCATGAGATCTATTTGAAAGATTCATCACAGTATACAGAAATTTTAAAAACAGAATTGATTTGCTTGGTGACGAAAGCAATCTTTCAATCTCCGTCAGCCAACAAAATTCATGAAAATAATTATTTGTGCCCGTTTTTTGTGCGCATTGTACTCGAATACTCGTCAGCCATGAAGGGGAGTGAGTGTCCTTGCTCGTCAAGCCTCTTATTCTCTGTCCTTTTTGACAACATGTCAACAACATCTTGTGTATTGGCTGCACGTTTCCCCCTTGGAAAAGGGCCATTTCCCCCTTCATTCTCCCCCCCCCATTCCAACACTCATCCTCTCCATTTATGAGCTGCTTATTAGTTTCCTCCATTCTTCTGCAACCCTTCCGAGTCGTGATCTGGAGGCGACAAATAGAGAGGGAAGAGGGATCTAAAGACGAAAATAGGGTGGATTTGTCAGGCTTCAATCCAGGCTATCACACTCCACTGATGTTTTCATGTAATCATGACAGAAACAGCACGAATCTTTTCTCTTAGATTGTACCCTAAATCTTTCAACAATGGAGGATTAGTAATCACAGTACATAGATTGGGATTTGCATGTTGAATAATAATTACTTCTCACATTGATAATTTATATTACAATGAACTAATTTTGTTTTCACATTTACATTGGTATTTGAAACTTCAACGATTGTTCTTACATTATTAATTATAAGTTCTATTGGGATGAAAAGCAGTTCTTACATTGAGTTTTTCAACTTCATTGTTTAGGATGAAATTGCTCAGACGTTGCATGAAATCACGACAGTGAGTGTAATAGATAAAAAATCCATAAATAAAACATGAAGCAATAAATAGCAGAAAAAAAATCAAAATCACTGATAAATCCAATGTTGACACGTTTGTGACGCTTACTGAAGGAAAGCTAATACTACATAAACTAGTATATTATAATGAACGGCTGAAACTCTTCATTGAATTTGGCGTCTTTCTGTAATAAGATCAACATATAAAATGACCTGAAAACTCTGACACCAGACCTGAGCCAGCCAGGTCACTCGATATTATTATTATTTTTTAACATATAAAATGAAAATATAAATCTAAGTACCCTTAAAAGTATCTAAGGGTATCTAGTACCCTTTTTAAAATTGTTTACTCACACCATGTTTCGGCTATAATGATGCCAATTTAAAATAACACATTTTAAAAAGGGTACTTGAATTCCTATTTTTATTCATATTCAAGAGTAGCCAGCCCTAACGGGAAAAAGACAATAAGATCAACATTTTTGGGAATGTGTTTATAATTGAACGGATTGTGGATTGAAAAACAAGTTGCTTCTGAAGCAAACTCCCTACTTTCCAAAACTACATAAAAAGCAGCTCAGTACAAAGCATATCCCAAACAACAACAATGTCCATCTTGTCTATAAAATGCACGCCTTCTTGTGAACATACTTGAAGGATAACAAATGGTACACATCAAGGGATCAACGAAGGGTACAAACACTGACTGCAGACTATTTTACACAGTATTTGTAAATAGCCGGGTGGGATCTTTATGACAGGACTTTTCCATCACACTCTCACCCTAACTCCCTCACTTCCTCCCCAACTCACACTCTCTCTCTCTCTCCCTTGCTCATCTCCTACGTCACGTCTTCCTCTGGTCTACCCTTTTGTTGTAGCCACTACTTGATATTTTCATACTCTTTACACAGGATTTGTAAATAACCGGGTGTGATCTTTATGACAGGACTTCCCCCCTCTCTAACACACTTTCTCTCTCTCACACGCAGCTTTTCTGCTTTCTCTCTGACTCACTCACTCAATCTTTTCCTCTCCATCACTCTTTCTTTATCACTTCCTCCTTCATACTTATTCCCTTCTCTCTCACACCTTTTTTTGTAGCCACTCGTTGATATTTCCACAAGATTCGACCACCCCGATTCGAGCCCCCATCAAAGTGATGCCCTCAATTTTCAATAGGATCCTTGTTTCCTTCCTGTTTATACCGAGATCCTTTCCTTCAATTTCCCCTACATAAACAGCACAATCTTACAATGTTTGATGGGTTACAATCTGTATACAAAACGCAAAATGGACTTCCACAATCCAGAAGACACTTTCAATTTTCACTTTCAATCAATGGAGTTCCAAGTCTCATAGGTTAGACCTATAGTTATCAATTATAATGAAACTAATAACAATTCTTCCACGAACGAGAAGATATTTTCAATTTTCACTTTCAATCTATTAAGTTCCAAGTTTTCAATGTTAGATTTAAAGTAGTAATCAATTATAATGAAACTTGACGTTACTCAAAACTAAATCAAACTTGGTTTATAGACTGAAAATTACAATGCTAGGGAAGTTAAAGTTAGTGGAAAACTCATATTCAATGTTAGATTGAACATAGTTTATAGACTGATAAATTATTCTTGAATGAGTGAATGAATGAACTAACAAACAAATACAATGAGCTTTTCATTCCAAGAGAATGAATGAACTAACAAACAATAAACAAATACAATGAACTTTTCAATCCAAGTGAATGAATGAACTAACAAACAAATACAATCAACTTTTCAATCCAAATGAATGAATGAACTAACAAACAAATAAAATGAACTTTTCAATCCAAAGTGAGTTGATTCCAAGATACTGTTCCTTTTCAACTAATACACATTTTCATTATTCTATTATTTTCTCCTGTATACCATTAGCAACAATCAAACCTGTCACTGGCATTTGGCATATCCACAAATCGATTATAATGTGATTTACTTCCAACTTTCAGCATTCTTAATGCTTCCATTCGAACGATGTTGACAGTTTAAAGTGAATCTCACAAACAGCCAGCACAAATGGGGAATACTGTTAACGGTTATGAGACGCCAGACCGTCTGCCGATGTTGTGATAGCTGCAAATGAAAGGTCATAAGGCTGCCTGTTGCGGTCACATTCACTTCAAACTGTCAGCTCTGTTTGAATGGTCTGGAAGCATTGATGTTTATATACAAGGGATGCTGATAGTTGCAAGTGACTGAGTGGATCTCTACTGTTCCGGTAACCTTATCGTCGCGTTGTTTTCTACTCTTTTCTACAAAAATGTTGCAATTCAACAAAAAAGCTACTTCACTCAGTTGTGACACCATTTCCTATGTCGTATTCGGTTCCGTAATTTTGAATCTGTCTTTGTTAAGTACTTGGCAGAGAGAATAAAACAATCATATAAGTACAGGTTTTCTCTGGTACTAAGTATAAGTATGAGTACTAAGTATAGGTTTTCTCTGGTACTCGCTATGGATGTTCTAGCTATATTATTGAGGAGTGAATCAAGAGTCAATGGTCTTATCAATAATCAAGCTCAAACTAAGCTATAGTGACATTAAACTGATTAATCCGCGATAAATCGCAGTTAAATACTTGCAACCGCATCACAATGTTCTTAAGATTCACAGCAACATTTTTAGTGTCCAATTACCTTATTATTTATTTTTTAATTATCCTATTATTTAATTTTCAGTCCACAAATAAACAAACAAAGAAACTATAAGACCGGTTTCTAGGACATTTTTATTAAATATAGTCAGACACAAACAAATATCCTCTAGTACTCTATTCTCGCTGTCTAATGAACCATTAAAACTTTAGATTTAATGGCCCATTAGATTTAATAAGAAGTGTCCTAGAAGAGGGGCTCAAACATATTACATTTATCCGTTCAATTTGTTTCACACAAATATTTAGAATTCTAGAACTATTCATTTCATTTTCTTTGAGCAGCACATTCTCTCTAATTGATTCCAGAAATTCTTCTAGAAAATTCATGATGACTGCGAGTGACACAGCACGACCATTTCATTAATCAACATTTTATCTGGGTCGGCAGTAATATTCCGAGAGCTGAATTTGAATAACAGAGCGACTACAAACCACAGCATAGCAGTCATAGTCAAACACCAGCATCAGCGTTGAAAATGCCCTAAAAACAGGGCTACAGGGCTGCAGACAGGGCTCGAGGGCATCATTCATTCTGCATGCAGGGCTGTCTTCTTTTTCCACTCTTCATTTGGTCCACACATTCAACGAATCAGATATTCGAAAGAGAAGGAATGATAGAAAGGATACAAGATGAAGAGAGAAGGATAGAGTTTGAGGAGATTAAGAGGAAGACAGTGAAGGAAGAGAGAGATATTGTCCACACGTTCAACGAATCGGATAGTAGAAAGAGGAGGAATAGGGAAGGAAACAGGATAAAGAGGAGAATTATCGTCCACACGTTCAACGAATCAGATAAACGGAAGAGGAGGAATAGTAGAAAGGGAACAAGATGAAAAGAGAAGAATGAAGTTTGAGGAGATGAAGATTGATTGATTGAGTACTTTATTCATGTAGATTACAATATATACTGGCTTATACACTTATATACAATAGCTTACAATACAGCAAAATTATAGATGAATTTACATAATATAGACTAAGAAAATAATTATTGAACTGTATATGATATGAAAAAGTAATTTGTAATATAATAACTATAGATAAATTATATTGTTATGCATGTACATAAATTGGCGGAGCTTTGGACATATCAATGTCCATTCTTCGGAAAGAGTATTAAAAATATCCTCCCCACTAACTCTCTACAAAGAAGAGGGAGACAGTGAAGGAGAAGGGAGATATTGTCCACACGTTCAACGAATTCATGGTAGATGGAGAGGGGGGTAAGAAAGAATGGTAGGGAGGAAACTGGGTAAAAAGTGAAAATTGAAGTTTGAGGAGATGTTGCTGTCTTCTGCTATCTTCTGAATGAATAAAAGTACATAAAAGTTTAATTAAAAGACAAAAAATATAATGTGTAATTATCAATTTTATATAACATTAAGTTTTTTTGGAGTAATATTAGAAAATTTTGAAAAATGGTCAATGCCTTTGAATGGGTAGTATTGAACTCTAGTGGCCCCCGCTTGTCAGTAGGCAAAGCTACAGGACGTAGACTGTGATGATGCTGATAGGTGGAAGAGGAGAAAGAAGGAGAGAAGGAGGACGAGAAAGAAATTATTTATTTGAGAATTATTTGTAATAGGTAAATTTTGTAGGTGGATAAGTAGGGCTATGAGATGGAAAAAGAAGATGATAGGAAAAACACATGATTGAGGAGGAAAATGGAGAATTCTGTTCAAAAAACAGTAGAGGAGGAGTAGGAGTGGGAGGAGGAGAAGGAGGAGGAGGAGAAGGAGGAGTAGTAGTAGGGGGAGGAGAAGGAGGGGGAGGAGGAGCAGGATGAATAAGGAGGTGAAGAAGGGCAATAAAAAAAGAAAAAGAAGATATTTGAGGAGGCAAATGAGGAGGAGGATTCAGAAAAGAGGGAATGTTTTCCACTTGGAGTTCAAAGCATGAGGAGAGGAGATGGAACATCAGGATAAGGCAGGGAACAAAAAGAAAGAGAAAGAAGGGAGGGAAGGGATGGTAAGTAAGAAGGAAAAGCATGATGATGATGATTAGGAGGAATAAAAGAGATGCAAGAAGAGGAGAATGGATTAAAGTAAGAAGAGTAGAGTATGAAAAAGAGAAATATCAACATTTGTCATCAAGAGACGTGCGACGCGACTCGGCTCAAATTATTCGTATCATTGTATGGTAATGGACACTGAAATAATATTCGTTATTCCCCAGTTTCATCTTATGCAGTGGGAGAGAAGGGGAGGACCTTTAGTACGCATTGTTACCCAAAGCACACAGTATAGTTCACAGAATAAACTTGCCACTTGACCTTTCCTTTCCATCCTTCATATTAAAATCTTTACAACCCTTTCAGCACTCTCTCTTTGTTTTTCTATTCATGAGTTTATGTATTCTCTCTGTCTTTCACTCGCTAGGACGCTACAGAAATCTTGCTCTTTTTTAACCAAGATTTGTTCAATTTTTCATCTTGCCTACATTCATAGACCTGCCTGCTATAATTTTCTAGTAGAAACCCTTCTCTATTGAAAGTATTTTTCTAAAATTTTCTCATACCTTACAACCTTACCGCATCTTACAACTTTTCTATTTCGATTTACGATGGAAGGTTTAAAATATCTTTCATGCCATGATTATCTCTGTTTCTCTTTCATTTACTAAAAATCTCTCTATCTCAAATATCTCATTCAATCAATCTCTAGCTCTTTCTCACGCTCGCTCACTCTATCCTATTCACTCCGACGCTTCATGAGAAGCAATTTAACTAACTCACTCTCTTTTCCCATTCAGGATCATTTTTCAAAACAGTCTTTTTCAAGAAATTTCTTCTTGAACTTTTCTTACATCCGAAGAGTAATCAAAACAGAATGCTGAGATAGAAACATATCCTTTGTAAAAGGAAACTTAAACTTTGTAAAAGTGTTTTTCGTCGTTTTCGTAAAACTCAATAAATTACTCTACTATTTTAAATAAATGAATAATTAATTATTATATAGTAAATGAATTCATCACAGAAGAGCGATCATAATTTTTAAGCTACTTCAATCGACAATTTGGAAGGAAATTTTTTGTCTAATCTTCAAACGGTTTTCGCATTGATTCAATGTTATTCCGGTATTCCTCCAATTTTCTCTTCTTCCAAACTTCGAATTTTCAAATCCCACACAGCTCCTACAACCACTACGCTCTCACTTTTCTCAACCTGACTTGTGTTCTCAAGTAATTTGCTTAGTTTGAACCAGCGACAAGACAGAAACGGAAATAAAAGGAAGAAGAGGCGTGCTTGTTTACAAAGCGAGGCTGATGAATTGTTTAACAACACAGAAGATTACTGTGCGACAACCTCTCTTCCTAAAAGACAACAACGTCTCTTAAAAGACATCCTCCACAATTTTTCAAGGCACTTGAAAAGCAAGCTGCAGGGGAAGTACTGCGATTTGAATTCAGTAATATCTGAAGAGCTGAATGGAACATTTAAAAAAGAAATGAAAAATTTTAGTTGCTTTGAATAAGAATAGAATATAAAAATTTCTGGCATCAAGTATAAGATTAGGCTACAGTAAAGTACAGTATTTCTAAACCATTCTGAATGAAGTTGTTGAAGGTAACATTCTAGCATTGATCTTCAGATAAGGTCAAATAATAATTTGTGATGAACTTGCTGAGCAATATAGGCTACACTTCAATGAGGCAGACTATATGCTAGAGAGGGAGAAAGAGGTGACCAGGGAGAATATACTGCACATAGAACAAGAAAAATATAGATGCAAGAAGCTAGCAATAATATTAGACATGGGTCGCGTGGTCACATGGTACGTGGTTATTGAATACGAAGATGGTATTTGACGGTGAAAACGCGTCTTATAAAGTTGAACTGTAATCTTCAGTTTGTTTTTTGTAATTACCTTTCCTGCCTAATAATTCACAGAGAAATAATTGCCTTTCCTGCAATAATATTTATGAAGTGAAGAATTGAAAGGATAAGACGTGACGCCAATAACACTATATTAGTGGTACCAACATCAACCAACATAGTGTTATTGACAATATCAACTCCTAATTCTTTCAATTATGGAAAAATATCGCAACATCTCTCCTCATACAATCAAATTATTAGAGTGAAGAATATTCACAGCAATGCAGTTGAAGGGTTGGAACATTGAAAGCAGGTTCAACTGAAGCTTCTGAAGATTCAAATAAAATTTTATTTCCAATACTTACAGGAAAAAACAGTTACATAAATATGTGACAACAAAAATCCAGATGAAGCTTCCAAAAGTAGGGTAATACAAATTTATCGTTTACTGACAAGAGTTTGAATAACTGAGTCATTGAACGGAAATTAAACTCTCATCAACTACTTTCAGGTGAAACTATCGAAAAATTTACTCAATCAGACTTTCAAAACTTGAATTCCTCTCATAAAATCTATATCAGATATTCAAAAATAATAATCCATTCCTCGAAGACAATAATCCATCCTTCAAAAACAATAACCATCTTTCAAAAATAATAATTTATCCTTTAAAGGCTATAGCCCTCTTTCTAGAAAGATAATTCATCCTTCAAAAACAATAATCCATTCTTCAGAATAATAATCAGTCTTTTTAAAACGTTGACTTATTCGTGGTGATATTTGGTCGACTTCCCACACCCATTAACACATTAGTCGTCGATCCCTTTAATGTAGTCACACGCATCACTTTCCAGTTCCACACTCGCCCTGATTTATGACACCAAATTTCCGCTGCGTCCATTGTTCGTTATTTCACATCTCTTTCTTCTTCCCAATTCGCTTTTCTCTGTTCTCTTTTAGCCCACTTTACCGCCCAAACATCCAATCATAACAGGCTTTTCCATGTTAACACAACTGTGGTTCATCAGTACTAGTACACCACCCAATGCTAAATGGATCATTCTACGCTGTATTGTTCTGATGACCTATTTTCGCTATGTTGAATCGACAACTATCAATACAAACGTATATCGACCTACTAAAACAATCGACTTCAAATTCGATATCATATTATTCCTATAGTGAGATTCATATTATAATGTCAGTGGAAATAAAAGGGCGGCATAGTTGCCACTTTTCCTTTTCCACCGCTCTCTATAGGAGATAGCTGTGATTCTAGTTATCCAGGCAAATCTGATCTGATACTCTATTAAATGTTGATTCTTGCTGATTATAATGAATTCTATACTAAACTTGAGTATATTTCATTTACCAAGAAATTATATTATTATTACATCATAAATTTCCATAATTGAGATGGAATATTTTGGTATTTGATCATAATTCTAAGTGTGTGTGGTTGAGTGAACATTACTGCCCAAAATGCCAGACATTTATTTTATTTATTTATTCATACAATAAGTACATCATCGAAATGATAGGGTGAGAAAAAATAGGGTAACCTTGAGCTATTCCTCTCCCAAATATAGATAAGGTTACACATAGTCCGAAATAGGCTATATAACATCAAATAAAAGAGTTCTATTCAGATTTTACATAGTCTGTAATTATTTTGGCAACATTGCGGTGCTGGATAGAGTTATCTGCTTTGTCCAACGACAGACAAGACGAGGATCAATAAACAAGGCTTGTCTTTCTTTTTTGTTATGTATGAATTTTTGACAAATAAGTAATATCATTTTACTGTAGTTTATCGTTTATTAAAATTAGAATTCAATCGTTTTAATCGTTTACCGTGTATAATACCTATCCTTAAATATATTATACAGTGCAGAGTTAAAATAATCAAAATTTTCAAAGCTGAATTGACAAGATAACTACCGACACAGATTGTACTATCGTTTATATCATGGAGAAACGAAAAGTTTCATATATCATAAGTTTCTATATCTATAAAAGTTTCTGTATCATAAAGAAACGAAACTATAGTTTCATCTCTTAGTTCCTCTGTGATAATATGGACATGAACGATGACAATTCCAAAGCCGTCCATAGTTCATATCGGTTTATTGAGGTTCAACACCCAACGCTAAAACTAATAATGCAACGCAGTGTTGTACCAATGACCTTTTCCATCGTTTGAATCGATTATCGATCTACTCGAGTATCGAAGCAATCGGATCAAAACGTGAATTATGAGACAAGTGATGTGGAACTACCATTACGTTGCAATCTGCCGATAGAGTGCAGTCATCAGTGATGGAAATGTTGAGAGCTCTGAGCCTCCAACAGATTCCCTAAAGCTGATATGCTGAAGGTTTTCAATTTTTTCCGAATTGAGCGCTTCTGCATGGTAGAATATATCAAACAGATTCCAAATTCTGATTTTTCCCTATATTTCTAACCGAGGGTGATCAATTCATGCGTGAGAAGCGTTCGATTGGAGAAAAAATTTATTCATATAAGGATTACTCAAAACAACACGTTTACAATTTTTTGAACAAAATAATTTGGTGGACAGGAGATAAAGCAGGATAGATATGAAAAATGGGATCAGAGGAAGATGATTGACATTAGTAGGGGATAAATGTAAAATAATTACAAACAAAAACAAACTTTAAAAAAATAATATTGTCGAAATCCTCATATTACTGAAGATGATTAAAACAGTCATCAAAGTTGAATGAGCGAGGAATATACGCTGAATAAAATAAGAATACAATATAAATTGAAGAAATAAGAATTGATTGATTGATTGAGTACTTTATTTATGTAGATTACAATATATACTGGCTTATACACTTATATACAATAGCTTACAATACAGCAAAATTATAGATGAATTTACATAATATAGACTAAGAACATAATTATTGAACTGTATATGATATGAAAAAGCAATTTGTAATATAATAACTATAGATAATAATTATATTGTTATGCATCTACATAAATGGCGGAGCTTTGGACATATCAAAGTCCATTCTTCGGAAAGAATATTAAAAATATCCTCCCCACTAACTCTCTACCAAAACGTTAATTTCGTTATTTAAACTAAGGATTTATTTATTAATGGAAATTAATAATACGAATAAATAAATATTAGAATAAATTGTTTCAATCAATACGAATATTTAAGAGAGAAAAAACAGAAAATTGATAAAGTAAAATAATCATATAGGTAGATAAGATCAAATAATTGATTAATAAAATGAAGTAGGCTGAAAGTAGATTAGGGTTATCAACTTTCAGTAATATACAGCAGTATGTAGTGGATAATTGAAATAACATGAGTTAATATTATATATATATATATATATATATATATATATATATATATTATATATATATATATATATATATAATATATATATATATATATATATATAAGTTACATCGTGAGAACCTACAGCAGTCAGCAGTTTCTATACAACTTCTTGGAACTCTCCTGGAACAACTATTGGAGCCAGCTTTCTCACGCATCGAGCGTCAGTCCTGCTTACAACATCGTAGCGAGAGGTACTCAAAATTCACTTGTCAAAATTATTTAATTCCAAATTTTGTGTATGTAAATAAAGATTTCTTTTTTTAAAAAGAAATCTTACTGACCGCATTATTTAGCTGGCGCAGTCGGTAGGACGATCGGGATTAATAATGAACATAATCTTCAGTTTTTAAACTGTTAACGATCGTTCGTAATATAAGGACCTCGCGTTCGCGACATCCGAAAAGTGTGGTGAATTATCAAGCTGCGAAACACCAACATTGTGAAGTGCAGTGGATATCAAACTTCGATATCATCATCACCAAATCTTCTTCATCGAACGTGCATCATCAACGCTGAAAGGACATCAGAAGAGATGAGCATAGCATTCGTTTTAGTGTAAGTCTTAATTTTAAGTTTTAATATTGTAATATTTTAGTTTGGTTATTCTCGAAACATTTAAATATTTCAGAATGCCTAATCAATCAGTAGATACAGCACCCTCTGCTGCTACCCCTGTTTTAAGAAAAGAATTCCTGGATATGATACCAGAATTCTCTGGAGAGCCATTATTATTAAACAGATTTGTATCGATTTGCGATAAAGTAGTTGCTAAGTTTCTTGTACAATCGAATCCCGATGATTTTCAAAATGAATATCTATTTTCTACTATTATTTCTAGACTCAAAGGTAGAGCTTTAGAACTTGTAACCAGTGGAAACACTTATGCTTGGCCTGAAGTGAGAAGAGTACTTCTCGACGGCTATCTTGACAAACGTGATTGTTTCACGTTGAATATTGAAATGACAGAATTGAAACAAGAAAGTAGCGAAAGCCCTTTTCATTTTCACGAGAGAATTCAAAAGATTCTCAACTTACAACTTGCATATTTCCTTACGAAGATGGCAGCAAACTCAACTATTCTATGCGAATACGCAAAGCAGCTTGCCCTTAGGGTATTTTTGAGAGGTCTGAATGAACCTATAGGATCACTGATGAGAACAAAAAACCCTTCAAGTCTAAGTGAAGCTTTGAGTATGATCACAAACGAAATGCAGTACAAAAACAGAAATAGTAATTATAATTTCAATCTCAATAAGAGACCAATCTCACAACCATTCCAACAACTTCCTCTGACTAAACAAATCCAACACTTTCCTCAGACTAGACCAATGCAAAACTTTCCCCAAAACAAGACTTATCCGAACTTCCAAAACCAATCACAACAAAGACCAATGATTACACATCAAAATAGCAATCAACAATTTCGCAACTTCAGTTCAATGAACCAACAGAGACCAATGTTTCAAAGGCAATTTTTCGGTCAACAACACAGACCACAAATGCAAGCGCAACCAACTCCAATGAGTATTTCAACCAGAAACACTGAACTTGAACCCCCGAAAAAGAACCCCAGATTCAATCAACTGACAACCGAATTCGCTACAAACAATGACGAATTACTCAATACTAACAGAAACGAACTCTTGACTGACAATTTCTCGAATGAACCGTTCAATTACCTCGAAATGACTGGAAATCTCATGAACAATTTTGAAAACTTGGAATTGAATGATGATTACAATAATGACTTCCGACCAAACAGAACAAAATCATTCTTTAGGAGAAACGAGCCTCGGAACAAATTTTCAATTATGAACTTGCAAACAAAAGATAACGAACTCTCTTACTTTCTAGACCCACAAACGAACTTTCGAGTACTGATTGATCCCGGAAGTACGCAATCCTTTATAAAAAAGGTAATTGCACATGAAGGTTTTAAAGATTCCTTGAAACCAACACAATTTGAAGTTACTACAGCCCATGGTAAATCAAAAGAAAAATTCAGTGCTAAAATACCATTCCTAGGAAGAAAATTTGATTTTTTCGTATTTGATTTTCATAAAGATTTCGATCTCTTGTTAGGAATGGATGCTATAAAGCAATTGAGAGTAAGATTGGATTACATTAGTAACAAACTTTACTATGGAAACAACAAACAAGTACCAATACTGTATTACAATACAACTTTGCAACACAATGAACCTTCTAAAGTCAATAAACCTCGTCAACTGTGGACTTACTTGATTGAAGCACGTAGTCAGAAAGCAATATCAATTCCGATAAAAAACGTGTCAAACGGAGAATGCTTTCTCAAATACCAAAATCTCTCTGGACTAGAAATTCCACAATCTATCCTAAAAGTTGAAAACAATAAAGCAATCTGTCTAATTACAAATTCATTTACGGAAGATAAAAAATTGACAATCACACGACCTTTTGAAGTTGAAAATTTGGAAAACTATGAACTAGTCCCTCATTCAAAGTCCACCTCATCTCCAAACAGTAATAACTTGAATAATTTTGAAGTTGACCAAACTAGATTAGATCTTTCAACAATTAGAACCGAGAACATGAATTCTGAAGAAAAAGAAGCAATATTAGAACTGATAAAAGAGTATGCAGACATTTTTCATGTAGACGGAAATAAATTGACATTCACAAATCAGGTCAAACATGTTATCAGAACAACCGATGAAATTCCAGTTTATTCAAGAAATTATCGATATCCTGTTGTTTACAAAGCAGAAGTTGATAGACAAATCCAAGAAATGCTAGATCAAAAGATTATCAGACCCAGTCATTCAGCTTGGAACTCACCAATTTGGATTATACCCAAAAAACGTGATGCATCCGGAAAACAAAAATACAGAATTGTGATAGATTTTAGAGGAGTAAATGCAAAAACTATTGATGATAGATTCCCATTGCCAAATATTGCTGAAATCCTGGATAAATTAGGAAGATGTCAATATTTTACAACTCTTGATTTGGCAAGTGGTTTCCACCAGATTCAAATGCATCCCGATAGTATTGAGAAAACAGCTTTTTCCACAGATACAGGTCACTATGAATTTCTAAGAATGCCTTTTGGATTAAAAAACAGCCCACCTACATTTCAAAGAGTACTTAACAATATTTTGAGAGGTATTCATAACGAAAAATGTCTTGTCTATTTAGATGATATAATAATCTATTCTACCAGTCTCCAAGAACACATCCAAAGATTGAGAGAAGTATTTGATAGATTACGATATGCTAACTTTAAAATTCAGCCAGACAAAACAGAGTTTTTAAGAAAAGAAGTAGCTTATCTAGGACACATAGTCACACCAGAAGGAGTAAAACCAAACCCAGAAAAGATAAGAGCAATACAACAATTTCCTATCCCAAAAACTACTAAAGAAATCAAAGGATTTCAAGGACTGTTAGGCTATTACAGAAGATTCATAAAAAATTTCGCAGATGTAACCAAACCACTAACAAAACGCCTAAAGAAAGGAACCAAAATTAATGTTGAAGATGAAGTTTGAATATTGCAAAACCCTTTTGTGTAATGACCCAATTTTACAATATCCTGATTTTTCATCCGAATTTTTATTAACAACAGACGCTAGTAACGTATCAGTAGGAGCTATCCTGAGTCAGAAGAAAAATGGTGCTGATTTACCTATAGCTTATGCTAGTAGAACCCTGAACGAAAGCGAAACTAGATATTTGGCAATAGAAAAAGAATTATTAGCGATAGTTTGGGCAACCAAATACTTTCGTCCCTACTTGTACGGCCAAAAATTCAAAATTTATACTGATCACAAACCATTGCAGTGGCTATTCTCAATAAAAGAACCAAATTCCAAACTTCTCCGCTGGAGATTGAAACTAGAAGAATATGATTACGAGATTTGTTATAAAAAAGGAATTTTGAATCAGAACGCTGATGCTCTATCTAGGATCCAATTGAATAATAATGATGTTATTCCAGGTCCTTCAAGACAAAACACAGGTGAAGAAGTAGATAAGATAATAAACGAAGCTATTGAAATGCATTTTTCTGAACTTGACAATCAATCTATGATAGGAAATGTAGACGACAATGATGTACGTGACAACAACCTTGACATTCGAGAAGAACAACATGACTCTGACGATCAAACAGTGCATTCAGACTATCACGGTAATGAAATGATTGGAATTCAAACTCTTGACGAACCAGTAAACTATGCTAAAAATCAAATATTACTAAATCTAGTGAAATACAATCCACGAAAAGTGAAAATACAAAAACTATTTGAAAACAAGTGCCGAATTATTGTAGAAATTTCCGAGAATAATTTTGAGAAAGATGTAGTAGAATTTGTAAAAGAATATCTAGTTCCGAATGTAAAATATTGTCTATACTTTGAAAATGATTTCTACGAAAGATTCTGTAACAATATTTATTGTTACAATTGTGAGTAATGAGAATTATGCGAATTAGCCTGAGAAGTTAGCCTGTTATGAAAATGGATTTTGCTGTTTTGCTTTTCTGCGTTGTATAGTGTCGACTCTGTAAGTGTGTGTGTAGAAGTAATGATACTAAGAAGATCAACGATTTTTCTGGAGGATCAGTCTGGTTCACGACCTTATAAGGCAAGGAATTTATAGCTGTCAAGGAAAAATAGCTGTCACTTGGTGGGAGAATGTATCTTAAATTGTAGTTGTAACGTTCCTTTCTATTGGTGGAAATTTTTCTAGAGAATAGTAACTCCCAATCACAGTTAACATTGGTTAGGTCTATCTAGTATGGACGATCACACAGCTGTCCACGGCAAGACGAGAAAAGCGAAGTGGATTCACTCAGCGTCTGTCCTCTGTCATAAGCAGTACTAAATGTAGTCTGATCAGAACTTTGTGTTAATCATGGCTCTCATGCCAGCTTTAGGCCTTTTTAGTATTTGGCTCTGGAACCTTTTGTTCCAGTAGCATTTTTAGTTTTTTCCGCCTCAGTAGTTGCTTTAATTAAGAAGAGAGAGAGTATCAAATTGTCACCTCACAATGGAGATTTTCCTCCTATAACCGCTACTAAAGGTACGTCATAGATTTATAATATAATTAAGGAAATTATTATCGATGAAAGCTTCCATCAAAGTAGTTATTGTAATGTACCGTAATTAAAGTGTAATAATTGAGAATAGTCCTTTTGATTTGAATGGAAGATGGTAATGGTAATTCAAACTGATGAATGTTGGAAGAAAATGAACGATTTATGTTTTGTAGAAATTTAGAATACCTATTAGTAGGAATTAAGATATTTTTTGATTTAAATTATTTTTGAAGAGAAAGCTATTAACCTAAATTGCAATTACTGTTGTTTAAATCCAAATTGACTAATGTTTATAGTATATTATTATGAGTTCTATCAGGATTTTGTGTTATATATTCTATTTGTTTGTTGATTCTAATGAAAATCTTTCTTGATTCTCAAGGAAACACCTATCATGTAATTTATTCTTTTAAATTACACCATATATGTAATTTATGTAAGAGAACTGACTATACTAACAACAATAATCGAAATACTTTGTTATGAAAAGTTGTTCTATCAACTTGTGAATTATGTAGGCCTATTATGGAATACTATGTACTCATCGCTTTGTGTATAGGGCATAACCCTGATTACAAATAAATTCTCTTCTATTAAATCAAGAGATTGAAGTAGGTAATGTCTGTTTATGTTTCAAAGTAATAAGTATTGATTTGAGTTTTAAATAACCTAAAGTAGGTTGATTTTATTATATAACTGAAGTTAAGTTAATTTGTATCATCCTAGTTTATTTTTTTATTCTAACAGCGGTCTAAGTACGGGAATATCAAAGTATGGGATCAACGTACGAATCCATCAATTTACGGGTTCATGAACGTGTGTCTTTAAGCCGCTGAGACGCCTCTGAATCGATGGCCGTCTTAGAAGCTTGGGGTATGCTGTCTCCTGTCCATCTGGACGTGTAGAGCTCGATCACCGAGCCTAGATTCAAATTGAAGAAACAGCTATGAGGTAACAACTTTTTTCCAAATTAAATGAACGTCCCAGGAACTCCGGATGTGACAGAATGGGTTTTAATAATTACAGACTTTTCAAAAAAGGGAGGGGTGTAAAACGTGGGAATTAGACTTTTGTTAAATCGTAATTTTGAGATATTATTGGGAATGGATAGATTACTAATTTAATTAATTTTGGTTTGAGTAATAGATTTTCGGTTGTATCTTTACATTGAAATGTGAGGCCATATATTTCTCTGTAAGGATCCAGCTGGGAATTTCAGTTTTCTTTAAATTTATATTTTAATCTACTAAGCTACTAAAGTTGAATTAGTATATGAAATGTTTAAAGGTCCTTTATTGATAAATTAATGTTTTAAAATAATTTTGGTCTTGAAGTTGTAAAGGATCGAGTAGAAGTTTCAAGGACCCTAGCTTTTCTAAATTTGTTTTGATAACACATATTTTTGAATAGTCTTCCTAAATAAAATTCCGTGATATGATATTTGAGGAATGTTTGTCTTTGCAGCTTTCATGATATAAAGATACAGAATAGTTATTATTGGGGATCATTAATATTTGATAATGTTTTGATAGTGTTTTAAAGTTTCCAAGTGTGTTCTAAGAATTTTATGTGGATCTTTTCTTAAAAATATTTATTGACATTTATGATTAACTTCTGAGACATATCTATGATAATTTTCAATTCTTCTTTTGAAATTAGAGTCCTTTAAGCTTCTTATGATTCAATCTAAAATGTTTTCAATGTAGAGCATACAGAGTAGGTTATTACCGAATTATCTATATCAGAGATAACTTTCTAAATTTAGTAATTTTATTTTCGGTTTTCATGATGTAACTTCTTTGTTTTATTAATTGTTGAATTTAACTGTAAGAGGTGACAATATAGTTGATATCTTCTCTCTATTTCCTTGTCTCTCTTGTCATTTCTGGATTCCCGTCCTCTAGCACTAGGTATGTTTATCAAGTATCCCTTTTATTAAGTTATATTGTGTGTGCTTCTAAATTCTAAATTCCAAATTAACTTTCTAAATTCATAGCACGGCACAATTCACTGTAGTAATTGCAACTTATTTCAAAAATACACAACTCAAACTAGTACGTTGTACGATAAAACTGATTGATGTCACAAACGAGGAAGAGATAAAAGAGATAATCGATAACTATCATGTCGGAAAGAATAATCATCGTGGAATTCAAGAAACTTATGAGCAAATTAAAAGATAGTACTACTGGCCAAATACTCGAAACAGAATTTGAAATTTCATCAATAGATGCGACATTTGCTTAAAAACAAAATACGAAAGAGTACCCTTGAACTTGGAAATGAATCTTACCCCCACTGCTTCAAAACCACTTCAAACTATTCATATCGATAGCATTACTTTTGACAAAAGAAAATTTTTGACGATGATAGATAGTTTTTCACGTTATGCACAAGCCTACCCACTTGCTAGTGCACAAGGAATTGAAATAGTTGATAAACTACTGGATTTCTTCAGTCATCACGGTGTTCCAGAAATTATAGTTTCAGATAATGGCACAGAGTTCACTAATAATGTGGTGAAAGAATTGATGGCACTTCATAAGATAAAGATTCACTTTATTAGCACACAGCATCCCCAGTCAAACGGCATGTGCGAAAGATTGCATTCAACCCTTGTCGAGCATATTAGACTCCTTAATAATCAAGCTCAATTCAAAGACGATTCTATCGAGAGAAAAGTGAAACATGCAATTTTAGCGTACAATAATAGTATTCACTCTGTAACAAAACTAACTCCATTTGAAATTCTGAACGGACACATAAACGCAAATGCTTTATTTGACATTGACATTGGCAAACAGATGATGAACGACTATGTCAATCAACCCAGAGAAAAAACCAAAAATCTCTATGAACACATTATGATATCTTTGTGTGATAAGTGTGATATTATGTTTGATATCTCGTTCCACTCCCTATCCTTTGTCACTGCATCCTTGTATTCAGAGCTTCTAAAATCCCAAATTATTGGGCGTTTTCTCACCTCTTCTATGATGCTCTCCTCCATTGAAGAAAAAATGATGAAAATCTCTGGGAAGTGGGAAGAGAACAGAGTGACGTCAAATTGAAGAAGAGTCCAACTACAGTGTGGGAGTGAGACGTACTAGTTGTCAGACGAATGAGTCATCACTGTGCGCATGCGCTACCTCTTCGAATCGCCTGCCATGTATTCAGATTGTAGCCCAGTCAATAAAGGTTTTTTCGATCCGAAAATTAAATAAAAGCTGAATCTTTTACCATCGATAGAACCCTCCCAGAGGGTCATTCTCCCAAAAGTCCCAAGAAATCCCCTTGGAGCTTTCCCCCCTAGCCACCCTCAAAGTTGAAAAATACAGGTAATCACGGAAAATCAATTATCTCTGTACCCATTGATCGGAAACAGTTCTATTATATGCCATTCGATTTGTTACGTTATGGACTACAATATTAGTTATATTCATTTTTTCAATAAAATTGACAGTTTTCTTGATAAAATAATATATATGTAGAAATTTAGGGGGTTTGCGATTTGATTTTTTTGTTTTCTTCGATTAACTTCAAAGCAAGTAGTTTGAAAGGAAAATGAGTCAAATAATTAATGTAGCCACTCTCATTGTCAATCCATTGAAGTATATTTTTTTGTATTTGCGATTCGATTTGACGCCGTGGAAGGGGAAACAGTCGACGCGGAACGGCGCTGCTGACTCTCTTAGTCATAGTAAACAGCAAACTGGAAATCAATTATCTCTGTAACCATTAATCGGAAAAAAATCTTTCATATGTCATTCGATTCGTTAAATTAAGGACTACAATATTAGTCGGATTCATTTCCTTAATAAATCGGACAGTTTCGTTGATAAAATAATATAATGTAAAAATTTAGGGGTTTTTCGATTTGATTTTTTTGTTTTCTCCGATTAACTTCGAAGCAAGTAATTTTAAAGAACAATGTGACGAATAATTATTGTAGCCACATTCATTGCGAATCCATTGATGTATATTGTTATGTATTTTCGATTCAAATTGATGCTGTGGAAGGGGAAACAGCCGACGCGGCTGACTCCCTTCACCATAGTAAACAGAATAATACTGCTGTCTACATTGCATCTCATTTACACTATGGCGCTCGAAACAATATTAATTTTGTCTATTGTTTTGACATGCGTTGTATATAGATTTTCACTTTCCTATACTCTAGAAAAATATTACAATTTTCTTGATTTAACCATGCTCATTATAAAAATCAGGATTTCGTTGTTTGCTCACAGAATTTATTATATTAATTTGAAGTATGCCTTCTCCATACGAGTCAGAGGTAACACAATTTGATAACTCTAGTTTCAGATATTGATGTTTTTCAACGAAGTTTCATGATATATTATGTGTCCGACTCCTTCATCTTATCCTTATTTTGTGAAAAATGAAGATTCAAAATTTCTTTTCATAGCTTTTCTTGTGTTTTATCTTGTTCCATCACTCTTCATAATTTAAACACTTGATAATGGAATGAATATCATCAGATCACGTGAACAAAAAAAAATAAAAGGGTGACCTGAGATACTATATGATAACACTGTACTCCTGATAAGTTGAAAATTTTCAAGCTGAAAGTAGATTAATTTGTTGCACATTCGGTTCAAATATTCACAAATGTTACCAAATATTACCAATATTATCACATATAGTGAGAACGAATTACTCTGAAGCTTTCTATTCTCACTGAACATGAAGAGGCAATACCAAGCCAGAATCGCAGTTCCGTTCAAATCATTATCATCAGAGCTTTCAAATTGATGCTATGTAACTATGGATGTTACCCCCATCTCACAATTTTCCTATTTATCCTTATCCTGATTCAGAATAAAGTAGTTTATCTTTAAAATCACAAAAATCAATGTACAGTACCTTGAAATTTGAAATTTATTTATTTCCAAAAGTACAAAACAACAAGCAGTATGCAGTAAAACATGATACAATATGATATAATACAAAAATAATGTTTTCAACATTTTAAACTAAAAATCAATACACTTCGGAAACAATATAGTACCCGCAAAGAAAAAACCTGAGCGCGGATACGAGTTGCTTTTTTATCGTACAGCAGTGTGATTTTAGACGTATGATTTTGGATGTGGAGATGAAACTGCAGAAAAAAACAGATGAAAGTCAAGTGAAACAAAACAAGAAAAAAAAGACTACCGGAGATTTCAAAAACTCTATACACGCGATTTGACAATAGACAAACACACACAAGTGGGCTCACCAAGTGGGCTCATAAGCCTTATCCAGTCGTGAAATTCACCAGCCTTATGTTTATCACAGCTAATTTTAATAATATTATCAGGAACTGTTTGTAAGATTTTATTTACTCTAAAATTTAATTGACGCCTACAAATTTCTAGGTCAATTCTGTCCTGTTCAACTGTCTGATTTCTGAGATTATATGGAGTTTCACGAATAGTAATTTCAATATTTTTCCTTTTTACATGTTGAATTAAACTCTTAATGTATAATTCTTTTAATTGCAAAACATCAAATGTTATGAACAATTCAGCACTCGGGAAACGTCTTTGTTTTCCAAGAGCCGCTCTTATTATATTCTTCTGCACAAGAAATAACCCATTTATGTAACAGTTTGCCGCACCACCCCAAGCCAGTAATCCATACCGCAAGATGGACTGAACATATGCAGTATATAGCAATTTTGCAATACTCTTATTGTTTATTAAACTGATTCTATGGAATCTGTAAATCAAGTATTTCAACTTCTTACATTTATCATCAATGTGATAGTTCCATCTTAGATGTGCATCAATTATAACTCCAAGGTATTTAGCATGGTCAGTTTCTCCCAGCAATGGACACCGGCACGGGGTAGATGTGGACGAAACACAGGATGAGGCATGTATTTGTAGGTTTATATTTGTGGGTTGAGTACTGATGTTTGGTGAGAAGGTTATGAAATTACTTTTTTTATAGTTAAGTGTCAAGGTGTTATTATCTAACCAGGATTTGATAACCTTCAGTCCCTCCACTGCTAGGTCATTCACCTCCTTCCATGACCCACCCGTAAAAGTTACTGTGGTATCATCTGCAAATGAAATTAGAGTTCTCTCTTCATTGCTGAACCTGAGTAGATCATTGACATAGATGAGAAATAATATTGGGGAAAGTACAGTTCCCTGTGGTACTCCATAATCTGTTAAGCTAATTTGATGAGATTTATTTCCAACAGTAAAGTTGGAAACCCTATAGTAAATAGTAACCCTATAATGAATAGTAAAAATAAAAAAATTTCTAGTAATAATGCAACTTTTTCTAGGTACGAATTTCAAGGCTCATAAAATGACTTTTTCTCAATCACAGGCAGAAATTCCAATGATCATCATAATAGTAATTTAATGAAAATTGTTTGTATTGTACAATGTTCGACGTAAGATAAGCTACATCTTTAAGGTAATCAACGTATCTAGGATTATCATGTTTATGAATGAAAGCGAGACTGTGATAGTCAAACTGAAATATAAACATTATATACAATGCATATTTCTGATCAACTATAATTACAAATGATAGTATCAAGCCGAAATTAATTGAGCAACTGAATTTCAAAGTTACTATCCACTGTTCAAATCGCACTGTGATTTCCTTTTACTTCCAAATGGATTGAATTGCCTCACTCTTCTACGTAACAATTATTGTAAAAGAAACAGTGGAATGTGAACGTCATCCAAATAGCATTTGAATTTCAATTTTCAGATCATGAAATTCATAAAAAACTAATTCTTGAGAGAATAGTGATGAATTACAAACAGTGCAAGTAACATTGATACAAAGCAATACAATGAAAATCAACATCGATTAATTTAATACTGGACTTATCAAATTTATATTACCTTTAATTTAGAACCATGAAATTGATAATCAGGTACATTTTTCAAATAGCTTCACCCAACTAAATCTGTGAATGCTAAGTCATAAGAAATCATGTTCAATAGATTTAATTTGAATGCTTCAAATAGAAAATGATCTATTCTTTTGGTGCCCTAATCAATAATCAATTTCAATCAACATTATTAGACATAAAGAAAAGCTTCTGCCAACCCTTGTGTAATGAATGACAAGATGCGAGTGAAGGTGAAAAATCGATATGTTAACAAAAATAATAGAAGATGATGAATCATCTTTCAATTGATCTTATACGGTAGGGTACTTTGTGGTTAAATGTGAAACACTTTCATGATTTTCCTACCTTTTATGCATGCTTACTCTTCCTTAATTTGTATGTTTGCATGGCTTTCATCTTTAGAATCTACTGAATTTTCAAATTGGACTGTCTAAATAATGTAGATTCAACTAGTAAGAATGGAATATAAGCTACTTTACAGAGAGAATCATAGAAAGTTTCAACTCAACAAGCCCAATGTATAAATTTCTTATGCCTCAGCCGTCATATATATTTGGCTGAACTGGAGGTATATTATCAACCTGGCTTGGAGAATATTAACTGTAGAAAACAGCAAACACTGCACGCTATGATTTTTCAGGAAATTGCCACTGTTAACACTATTGTAATCTATGATTTATCTCAGTTTTTGACATTCATAACTTTTGATAAATTTTAGCATAGATTTATGATCATACACACATATTTTAAATATGTATTATATTATGTAATAGTATGAATATTTTATCGGTTGCAAACAATATCTTTGTCTGTCATAGGATGCTTGATTTAGCACATCTATAACAACAAAATTATTTTAGAGAATTAAAATGTGAAAATTGGTTTCATCGCATGTCAAAACAATAGACAAAATTGATTGTTTCGAGCGCCATAGTGTGAATAAGATGCAACTTGGAAAGCAGTAGGCCTACTACTGTATTTTACTGTTTACTATGGTGAAGAGAGTCAGCCACGCCGTATCGCGTCGACTGTTTCCCCTTCCACAGCGTCAAATCGAATCGCAAATAAATAACAATATACATCAATGGATTCGCAATGAATGTGGCTACATTAATTATTTGTCTAATTTTCTTCAGATTATTTGCTTCGAAGTTAATCGGAGAAAACACAAATAAATCGAAAAACCCCTAAATTTTTACATTATATTATTTTATCAACGAAACTGTTCGATTTATTGAGGGAATGAATCCGACTAATATTGTAGTCCTTAATTTAACGAATCGAATGACATATGAAAGATTTCTTCTCCGATTGATGGTTACAGAGATAATTGATTTCCAGTTTGCTGTTTACTATGACTAAGAGAGTCAGCCGCGCCGTTCCGCGTCGACTGTTTCCCCTTCCACGACGTCAAATCGAATCGCAAATACAAAACAATATACATCAATGGATTTGCAATGAGAGTGGCTACATTAATTATTTGGCTCATTTTCCTTTAAAACTACTTGTTTCGAAGATAATCGAAGAAAACAAAAAAATCAAATTACAAACCCCCTAAATTTTTACATAAATATTATTTTATCAAGAAAACTGTCAATTTTATTGAAAAAATGAATATAACTAATATTGTAGTCCATAACGTAACAAATCGAATGGCATATAATAGAACTGTTTCCGATCAATGGTTACAGAGATAATTGATTTCCCGTGTTTACCTACATTTTTCATGTTTTAGGGGGCTGGGGCTGAAAGCTCCAAGGGGATTTCTTGGGACTTTTGGGAGAATGACCCTCTGGGAGGGTTCTATCGATGGTGGGAAATTCAGCTTTTATTTAATTTTCGGATCGAAACTGCTTTTTTGGACCTTCATTGACTGGGCTATTGAGCGCGCCACACTGAGCTCGCTTTGTCCGCCGTATAACCTTTAGTACTACCTCTCAGCGAACTTTTGTAGAATCGCCTAGCAGGCGGTCGTAGGTGGTAGTGCGCCGTACTACCGCCGCGGTAGCGAACTCGGTGTGGCGCGATCAACCTGAATACATGGCTAGCGATTTTTAAAACTTCGCTACCGCCGCGGTAGCGAGCTTGGTGTGGCGTGCCCTTAAATTAAGAGATGCAATCAACTATTTGAAATTCATCAACCATACAAAGTCTGTTATTGAAGAAAAATTGGAAATGATTTTGTTTTACAATGAAAACGTCAAACGCAATAAAAGAGGTTTAATAAATAGTCTTGGATCTGTTTTAAAATTTATCACTGGTAATTTGGACGCATATGACGAACAAAAATACGATAAGTTGATTCTCGAACTGTATAATAATCAAGATAATTTAGCCAATCAAAT
This sequence comes from Nilaparvata lugens, assembly GCF_014356525.2. Lineage (NCBI taxonomy): Eukaryota > Metazoa > Arthropoda > Insecta > Hemiptera > Delphacidae > Nilaparvata > Nilaparvata lugens. The sequence continues at coordinate 50,195,311 of NC_052509.1, forward strand.
TTCAAACCATTATTCAATTAGTCAAAACATTATTGTAGAATTCAATGAAACAATTAAACTTGTGAACCAAAACTTCAATGAATTGAAAGAGAAATTTTTGATAATTAATGATGATTTAAACGATTTCATAGAATTAGAAAAAATTAAAGATATTTTGAATCAATTACTTATAGCTTATAATATTTTATTAGACGTAGTTCATGACATTGAAAATTCTATTGCATCTTGTAAAGTAGGCGTTCTGCACCCTAGTATAATGTCTACTAAAGAATTGTTCAATGAACTTGTGAAAATTTCAAAACTCTATGACAAGAAATTCCCATTAGAGATTAAGTATAATAAGATGTTAGAAATAGAAAAATTGATTAATGTAGATTGTAAGCTAATTAAGAACGAAATAATTTATTTTCTCGAATTTCCGATTGTAGAAGAAGCAACTTTTGATCTTTTTGAATTATTACCAATTCCAAGTAAAGTAGAATCAAATTTTGTAACAATACTTCCACAAAACAAATACCTGTTGAAATCTTCTGATAATTCTAATACTTTAAAAATTGAAGGATTGTATAAAGAATGTAGATTGATAGGAGATAACGAATGCTATCTGTGCTCATCCGAAGCCATCTCCCATCAACAACTGCAGTGTGAAGCGGCTATCATATCTACTGGTTTCACTGACAACTGTAAATTCACCGCCGTCAAAATTGAAGAGAACCTCATCAAATGGATTCCCGAAATAAAACAATATTTGGCAGTCTTACCAAAATTGGAGACCTTCCACATAGAAACGAAAACCGAAACTACTGTGACAACACTTCAAGGAATTTATTTCATCAATACAGCCGAAGGAAAAATTTACTATCGAGGAAAACCTCTGTTCCACTCTTCCCAAACGAGAGGACATCCAAAATTTCTAGAAAACATCCAATTAGAACTTCAAGATCATCAAATTCCAGACTTCCAAATTCATTTGAAAAATTTAGACAACTTTAACCAATTTAAAAACATTCAAGTGTCTCCAGTTATCCGAAAATCATATCTAACCACCGACATTAATGTTTTCACAACCATTTTGTACATTGTGATTGTTCTTTGCGTGATTTTCACCGTGTACAAAAGAATCTCCAAAAGAGGACAGCAACCTTCTTCAAGAACTTCGCTACCAACCCCCGAAGTTCTCTTTAGGGAGGGAGGAGTTACATCGTGAGAACCTACATCAGTCAGCAGTTTCTATACAACTTCTTGGAACTCTCCTCGAACTGTTGGAGCCAGCTTTCTCACGCATCGAGCGTCAGGCGTCAGTCCTGCTTACAACATCGAAGCGAGAGGTACTCAAAATTCACTTGTCAAAATTATTTAATTCCAAATTTTGTGTATGTAAATAAAGATTTCTTTTTTAAAAATAAATCTTACTGAACGCATTATTTAGCTTATATATATATATAATTCGTTCTATAACATGGTTCAAAGGTTTATATTGGTGGAATGGGTGAGGGATGGTTGTCATGTGATCGTTCTAGGGCCGGACAGTTTCAGTCATTTGTTCCAAAATATGTTTTTTTAAAGTCAGGATGAAGCTCGCTCGGCTCTCGATAGACCTGATAGAAACAGGAAGTGCATTCCATGCACGACAGGCACTGACTAAGAAGGATTTTGTGAAAATAGTAGTTCGATGATTGGGTATCCTTAAAGTACTTTCTCCGGTTCTAGTATGTGAAGCATCTATCCTCCTACCTTCAGAGACAAATTTGAAATCATCTTTAAAATAGTTCGGATTACCGTATTTCAAGATATCTCTAACAAGCTTGACTATTCGAAAAAGCCTTTGATCGGGAAGCTTTAATGTTGAACTAGCAATGTGGGCTGGGGTGATATGATCATGGCGTTGGAGAGAGTAGACGAAACGTAGACAATAATTTTGGCAACGCTGTAGTTAATCATTCAGAGTGACTTGCATATGGTTAAGAACAGAATTACAATACATTAAATGTGGGAAGATGAGAGATTGAACCAATAATAATTTAATGTTTCTCGGGAGGATATCGTGCATTTTCTTCAATGCATGCATGGCTAAGAATACCTTTTTACAAGTTTTGTTCACTTGTTCTGACCAGTCAAGAGTATTATTCATAATAATGCCTAAATTTTTAACTGAGCTACAGTAAGGAATGCCATTACCGTCTACACTAATTTTGTGAATCGATTCAAGGTCAATATTGTTTATAAGACGAGAATATCCAATTATAATGGGTTGTGTTTTGATGGGATTAAGCTTAAGGCCATTTTTCTTTGTCCATTCCACTATCGAATTGATATCTTGATTCATTATTCCAACTGTTTCATTAATTTTTGTTATGGGACAGCTTAAATAGATTTGAAGGTCGTCTGCATAAGTATGAAAACTGGAGAATTTGATAATGGAAGAAAGGTCATTAGCATACAAAGTGAAGAGGAGAGGGCCTAAAATTGAACCTTGTGGTACTCCATGCATAACGTTTTTCCAAGTTGACTTTTTGTCACCGACAGATACACATTGTTTCCTACCTAATAGATAGGATTTGAACCAAACTAAGGAGTTGTGACTGGAACCAAGAATAGCCAACTTATTCAAAAGGACTGTATGATCAACAGTGTCGAATGCTTCAGAAAAATCAAATAGGGGGGTGAGGATGGTGCATTTTCTTTGGTCCATAGCTAACCTTATATCATCAGTGACACGAAGCAGAGCTGTCTCAGTTGAATGGAATTTCCTAAAGCCTGATTGAAAGTTATGAAGCTTACTATTCTTGTCTAGAAATTTTACAACTTGAGCATGAATGAGTCTTTCTAGCACTTTGGACAATGCAGGTAGAATACTGATTGGTCTAAAATCCTCAACTTTATTGGGTGATAGAACTTTATTTAGAGGGCGAACCAGAGTAAACTTCCAGTTTTCAGGGAAATTGCCTTCTTCAAGTGACTTGTTGAATAGAAGAAGAATAGAAGATAAACGAATGGAAAGATGTATGATGCAAAGTTTGAAGAAAGCGACGAACCAATCACAAACAAGCTACAGAGTGTGAGTGGGAGAAAGCATACAAGCAACGCCTAAAAATAGAAATAAAAATAAAAATCTCAGTACCCTTTTTGAATTATTTTATCACAACATGTTTCAACATTGATGCTATTTTCAAGTATTTTATATGATACTTCATATCACTTGAAAATGGCATCAATGTTGAAACATCTTGTGATTAAATAATTCAAAAAGGGTACTGAGATTTTTATTTTTCTTTCTACTTTTATTCCAAGTAGCCCTATACAGAAAAGAGATGAAAGCAACTCCTACTATTATCCTGATTGGTCAACTTCAAAATGGGGGAATAAGGCCTACTTCTAAATACTGCCGATAGATCGCAGTATATACTGGATGAAGATCCTGTTCTCTTGGAAAGAATTATTTAGTAAGAAACAGTTCTATCAAAGTTTGATGTAAGCAAACAGGAAAGAACAATAAAAAGACTGTTTCCATTTTCTGTGGTATGAGGAAGTCTTTTCCAGAACCACATGACTAGGAGGAGATGAGAGGAATTTTGAACTTTTATCGAACATGCCCTAGTTCATAATAATATCCACATGGACATTTTTCAAACGTAGTCAGTTTCAAACTACTTTCCTATTCAATAAGGAGGCCAAATTAAAATGTCATTTAGGATGAGGGAAAGTCAAATATCCACTTCTGAGAACCCTATACTAAGATTCACGTTATCAAGTCAGCACTTGCTTTTCATTGGTTTGCTATCCTTGTGTCGTTCGTTAGACAAAGAAGATAGCTCTACCATTTTCTAACTTTACACCGTTGCAAAATCGTTCATGTTATAAAGAAATATATAGACCACCATAACATTTCCTCTCAATTTTAAAATGTTATTTTAAAAGGTGAAAGTGATATACTCGAGATATAAATTGATCATAAACAGAACAGTTTAAAAAAAAACATAGTTTGAAGTTGGCACATTCATTTTGAATTAACCTGTATTATGAACTACCAAGATATTCTATGTTATATTATACAACATGTATCATTTAAATGATGAAAGAATATATTTCCTTGACGAAAAAAAATATATTTGAGATATAATTGAACATTATTGACAAAATTCAACAATCAATACATTTGATATAACAGGATGATTTATTTAGTTCACAGCTATCTTCCAAAGAAGTCGATGAAAATAAAAATTTAAAACTATGGCATCCTATCATTTCCACTGATTTAAAGACATGCATCTCACTACAGGATTCAAATGAATGGAGAACAGATAGCAGCCATTAGTAAACTTCATCACGACACCAACCGCCAATAGGAGAAGATAGTGGCAATTTCGCACGCTGCAACAGGAAGTGACAAAGTAACAAATACTGGAAACAACGCCAAGTAAATGACCCGCGACCAAAGCAAGAAGAAGAAACGAAACAGACATCACGGAGAGAAGAGGCCATCGTCATTTCCAGGTAAAAAGAAACAGATGAGGGAGCGTGAAAAAGAAAAATGTGAAGGAAGAGATGCTGGGAGTTCAAGAAGCTTAAGCAATAGGAAGTACAATAAATTAAGGAGATGGAAAAGAGGGAAAAGAAGAAGACAGGAGGAGAAGAAGAAGAAGAAGAAGAAGAAGAAGAAGAAGAAGAGAAGAAGAAGAAGAAGAAGATGATGATGATGATGATGATGATGATGAAGAAGAAGAAGAAGAAAACTGCATTATTATAGTGAGCAGTGAGGTATAGTTGAAGATGGAAGATGGGGAGAAACAGTGATGAGCAGGAATGAGGGGAGGAGGACTGGGTAGAGAAGGAAGAGGGATGAGAAGATGAAAGAGTAGGACAGAATAAGTAGAACAGAGTAAAGGACAATGTAGAGGAGGAGGAAGAAGAATAAGATGAGTGATGAAAAAATAAGTGAAATATTTGGTGATGGGAAAGTAGTCAGTCTTCTTCTTCATGTGCCGTCTCCATGAAGGTTGGCTATTATGATGACAATTTTCACCCTGCTTACAGCTGACTTGAAAAGTTAATTTGAGGTGCACTTGAACCAATCCCTTAAATTGCGCAACCAAGATATACTTCTTCGCCCCACTGACCGTGCAATATTCCATACTTATGTCCTCTCATTATGTGACCCAGGTACCTTAATTTGCGCTCCTTGATTTCACCAATGAGTTGCAGTTTCTTACCCATTCTCCTGAGAACCTCTTCATTTGTAACATGATGGGTGTATGAGATTGTCAGCATTCTGCGATAGGTCCACATCTCAAAGGCTTGTATTTTCTTCTAACCCCATCTATTCAATGTCCATGCTTCCACACCATATAATAGTACAGGAAACACGAAACATTTAAGGAGTCGCATTCGTAGTTCAAGCTTGATGTCAGAAAATTCTTGATCCTGATAAATGTGGAACGTGTTTTCTCTATTCTTATTCTGAGTTCTGAGCAGTTATCAGCTCAGTAGAAGTAGAAGTAGTCAGTAGAAGAAAGTAAATATATCATAAAGATGATGTAGGAGGACGAGAATGAGGAGTTGGATAAGGTAGAAAATGACTGGGATATGAATGAGAAGGAGGAGGGGGGGGGAAGAAGAAGAAGAAGAAGAGAAGGAGTAGAAGAAGGACTAAAACTAGGGAGAAGAGTACCAGTTGATGATGAAGAAAGAGACGACAGAAGAGAAGAAAAATGATTCGTAAGCGCAAAATGTCAGGAGGAAATGAGAAAAGTAATAAAAGAAGAAGTAATTGAATAGGAGGAACTGAAACTGTCAAGCATTGATTGTAGAGCCATAGAATAAAAGTGACAACTGGAGTTGCAAAAACCATTTCCACGCTCCAGAAACGGAAGTAGGAAAAACGTAGAAGGAAGATAGATGAAAATTGTTGAGGTGAAGGCGTCAATTGTGAAGAAAAACTAGATAAAGAACCGAGCAATGACTATTGAAATGCGGGACGTTCTATAAATTATGATGCTTCAGACAACCAATCGAATAAACTAACAAAAGAATTGAAAACAAAACATAATTGGCAATGAAATGGAAAGTAGCACTTCATCAACAAACACGGCTGAGAAATTTCAATCGAATCAACCAATTAAAACCTTCAAAAACACAACACCAAAGTCAAATATTGTCAAACCAAATTACAACGACCAATAGCCATTGTGAAAATGCTATCAATAATTTGACAAGTACTCCCAAGGGATATTGTGATTAGCCCCCGAAACACTTGAATGGTTGGCTAAACGAATCAATGAGCACAAATAAAGGCTTCAAATTGAATTATAACGTTACGGGCTGATTATTGGCAATGAAACAGAGGGGAGGAGCCTACACCTTTATACGGTTCATGAGGGGTACTATAGTGGGCATTGGGGCATTATTAGCCTGCTCAAATCAAATTACTCGGAATAGAAACTTCAATATAACAAAACACGGGTAAATCAACTCAGCACAAAACAAGTACAACAACACTTAATAATACTTCAAAAACTTTTTAGAAGAGCAGCCCCACAGAGGATCACAAAAATAAGGGCCAAAACTGAGAATCTTTCCTACTGTTATTCAATTTGAAAACAGGTTTTTGTAACCTTTGGGATTATTTTCCATACTAATAATTTTTTGTGATGATCTTTAAGGTATGATTGTGAGTTTTTAGTTATGTCCGTAACTATGGTAATTTCATGCTCTGTATATACTGTAAAAAATAGGAAATGAACTGAATTTGAATTCTTAGTTTCCACGCGGAAGTCGCGGTCTCACAAGATGATCCCTGGATCGATTTCCAAAGCTTCAAGACTATTCTATTCATATCAATAACATTAGTCAACCAACTGAGTTGTTACCGGGGGTTTGAGCAGACCAGCCTACCAAGCCGTAATTATTTATAGTGAGATATACAACATACAAGCATGCACAGTTCTTCATTAAACATGGGAACAATGCAGCTTCATCAACCTACGCCCGCACCCGCACTGACAAACTAGGATCATGTTTACGTACTCTATAATATCCAGGGTTCTTCCTTTACCAATTGTTGATATGGGTTAATATGTCAGGCGTGCTCCGCAATGGGTAAATATTACAAATTAAAAAATCTGGTGTGGCGCACTCACACAACTTTCCTTGCCGTTATGAAAATTGATCACCTGACGCTAGTGTTCCCGCGCATCTCAAGTCCACTATTCAAAGATTTGAGCCAGCTGGTGACAGGGCAATAACGCTGGAGACACACATGAGGTCTGCTATCTCTTCATAGTGAATGATTTAATAGAATCAACAATAATTTTGCAATTGAATAATCACATTTTCTCAAATTTAAAGCTTATTTTCAATTTTAGGTGAAAATGTTACTGAACATTAATTGTATAGATTTTCATGCTCAATCTACTCCACTTGATTTTTTTTTGTTTCAATTGTATCTGAAGCCTGATAATTAGGAATCTATCTGCATTGATTGATCTGCTCCTGAAATTTTTACAGATATAGGACTTGTGGCAGTTGATAGAGCTTATCTATTTTAGGTATGAATTTGATCAAAATCGTTGGAGCCGTTTCCGAGAAAATCACGAAAAACCCTGTTTTTGACAACATTTTTGCCATTTTAGCCGCCATCTTGAATTGCATTTGATCGAAATTGTTCGTGTCGGATCCTTATAGTGAAAGGACTTGAAGTTCCGAAATTCAAGTCATTCCGTTAATTGGGAGATGAGATATCGTGTACACAGACGCACATACACTCATACACACATACACACACACACACACAACACACACACACACACACACACACACACCACACACACACACACACACACACACACACACACACACACAACACACACACACACACACATACAGACCAATACCCAAAAACAAGTTTTTTGGACTCAGGGGACCTTGAAACGTATAGAAATTTAGAAATTGGGGTACTTCAATTTTTTTTGGAAAGCAATACTTTCCTTACCTATGGTATTAGGGCAAGGAAAGTAAAAATTGCATGGACCCTTTGAAGTAGATAATTCGTATCAATAAAATATTGACTCTGACTGTGATCGCATCGGAGACCTTTCCGAATCACATGCGTTGACACTTGTCATCGATTTGACATCGGCATTGGCATTTTTTCGTACGTATTACAGGTGTATATAGAAATCTAAAGTGTACCTACATTTACAGGCGTAATATAGGACAAATGAAATAAATTTGTTTGAATCATTCGTATAAGAATTGATTGAAAAGAATGAGAATAGGCCTATAGCGTGTTATGTTGGCAGCCTGCGAGCTGCAGTACTGGTTGTAGTCATGAAATCATGAAAGAGTGTATCTTTTCGATTAGAGTCTTGGATTATAATGGATATGTTCGAATACATATTATTCGTTTTACATATATTATAACCATCCGTGGTAAATTCAGAATCTTTGAGGAGAATTTCAAGTTATCCGGTTGGAAGTGCAGATGTGATGATGCGTGAAATTCTCAAAGATCGTGATTTCCCCATCTATCCTGTACTAAATCCAAAGTCTTTCTTATGAAGGGATAGGAATATATTACTACATCAGCGGTGCTTACCTCTTTCTGATGCGTGTAGAAAAGGACAGCCAAATCCAAGCGGCGCCTACGCTGTTCGACGCGTGCTGCGAAGCTGGTGACGTGTGACTCCAACTGGTGGGCCACCTCCCAGATCTCCTCAGCGTTGCACTCGCCCGTCTGTGCCAGCTCCTCTGCCGCCGTCAGCAGCTTCTCTGCGTTCGTGTATGTGTTCTGCAACACAACAAAACACACGTCACACGGTTAGAGACAATGAGTTGATCATAGAGTAGAGAATCGTAGATACAGATAATTGCTTGGGAAAAATGATTACGAAAAATGGAGAATCGAAGAGTTTATCAAAGAGTAGAGAATCATATGGCATATATTAAAAAGAGTTGCATGAGGGAGTTGATTGGAGAAAGAAGATAATTGAAGGGAAGAGAATCATGGAAATACAAGGAGTTGCGTGGATAAGTTGGTTGGAAAATACAGAGAAAATTCATAGGGTCTATCATAGGGTGGAGAAATCACATAAAAAGTATAGATTATGAAGAGTTGGATGGGGAAGTTGATTACAAAAAAGAAAATTATTGAGTGGAGAGACATAAAAATACAGAGAGTTGTGAAAATTTGGGAGTTTGATAAAATGTTTGAAAAATAGAGAATTAAAAACTTTATCTTGGAGTAGTGTTTCAAAGTATAGAATAATAAAGAAATGGCAAAATTGATCAGAACGAATAGGCAATGATCCTCTTCTTCTGCTAGTGCCTATTCGTTCCGAATATTGGCGATCAGCCTGACTATGAATGGATATCTTATTTACAGCCATCCTAAAAAGATCTGTTGTAGTCTTGGAGAACCAGGTACACAGATTTTTCAGCCATGATATTCTCCTTCTTCCTGGTCCTCTTCTGCCATAGATCTTTCCTTGAAGACCGGATTTCAGCAGGCCGTATTGTATTTTTCTTCATTGCGCATGATATGGCTGAAATATGAAAGCTTCCTGCTCTTTATGATGTTCATCTCTTTTGAAAACATAATATAATAGGCAATGATAGAATTTATTATCGAGTAGAGAATCATACATTAGATACGGAGAATTGCATGGGGAAGTTGGCTGGAACAAAATAAGAACTATAGAGTTGTTCGATCATATACACAGAGAGTTAAGGGAGTTGGTTGAACAAAAGGAGTTCCACGGTCACGGTGCAATTCTCCAAAGAGCTCGCTATCGTTGACTTAGTGAATTTGCGATAAACCCAACAAAATATGATTGAACAACTAGTATATGAGTCATCGTGCGGTTGCCAACTTCATGTCCTAGAAGTTTCATGAGTCGATTTTGAGAATTAGTAATCTCTCTCGTTACTTAATATACGTTCCTCTTGGATTCAAAACCAACATAGAATAACCCTTACAATAATTGACGGGGCGACACTCCTCATCTTTATTCACCAAATAAAACATAAGAATATCACTGAACCTCCAAAAAATTGTGTTCTAACTGCCCACTGGAAATTGAATTATATTGTGAAAAAAACCAAAGCCCCCATTCACAAGAACCAGAGAGGCACATATACGAATAGAAAGTGAATACAAAATAATTTCCCCGCAACTGGAAACAAAAGTAACGCCCATTACAAGAACCCTACATTTTTCCCAACAATTTACAAGAATAGTACAGTGCAAATGAATGGTTTTCTGCTGAGTACAGAGTAGTATGTGGGTCAATGTACGCTGAATGCTTCTTTCGTCTGTTAATAGTTGCTCTGTTTGCAATGCACTTCAACTCGAGAGAAGAGAATAATGGCTGCCATTCAGGGGAAAGTTGCACAGTGAATGGGTGAGGAGGGGTGAGGAGGAAAAGCACCCGAGATTTGTCTTTCGAGAAGAAAAGACAAACATTCGTTTAGAAAGGCACTTCTCACTTCCCACTTCCCACTTCCAGCACACCACTTATCTTATCCTGCTTTATTAGCTTCATTTAAAGTGGACCTACACTAGTTCTCAATGACATTCAGATTACAATAATTTTATTAAAAAGTGAAATCACTTTACACTATCTCATTGAAATAAAGATTACAATGATGCACTGCAATAAGATTCAATTACATTATTGCTCGATGAAATTGCTGTTAAAATCATGAAATGAATATATAATGTGATTATGTTTACGTTCAATGACTTGGAGAACCTTGTTGTTTGAATATAATATTTACTTGATCAATTAAAAATGAACAGTTGAAAGCTGTTTTTTGTACGATAATTGTATAGTATATTAATGGAGCAATCATTCATCATTTGAATGGGATTGAATTTATAACTGAAAATCTTCATTTCCAACAAATACTATAAAATCTATAAATTATACAAAGAGTGTAAGTAAGAAATTCAGCAATAATTGATGAATGAATGAATGAATGCTACTGCGGAGTGCTGAGTTTACTGAATTCTATTGAATCTGTAGTTAAAACTAGTAGTTCTGTAAACAGTAGACCTCACGCAGTATTCTCATCCACAAGTACCTGATAAACTATAGACCTTATGGAAATACAGCAATAGTTTGGCTTCTCCACACATCTGTGTAATCACTTGTCAGCTGATTTATGATGAATAATAATTATTGAGTCTGATTTTTACTCCAATATTGGCGTATGAAGGAGGCTCCTTTTTCATTTTATATTATCCTTGAAATGCAAAATTTCCAAAAACCTTGTATATACGTCGACGCGCAATCAAAAAAGCAACATACCTGTCAAATTTCATGAGAATCTATTACCGCGTTTCGCTGTAAATGCGCAACATATAAACATTCAAACATTTAAAAACATTAAGAGAAATGCAAAACCGTCGACTTGAATCTTAGACCTCACTTCGCTCGGTCAACAAGCCAATATTTATATATTTCAAAATGAAAGCAACTGGTAGAAACCCAAATATGCTCCCATAACATCACAATAAGACAAATACAATTAGTATTCAAAACAAAATCTACTAAACTAACGTTAGAAAAAGTACTTGAAAAGGAACTACTAATATGTAAGAATCTAAGAATTTTTTAAATAGTTTTGATTTATAGGCATATATTTATATAGATGTACTAAAAGACAGTTTATAACTAATATAACGTTAGAACATAATTATGGGATACTGGAGTTCAACAAAATAAGAGATCCTCTAAGTAATGCGGGAACGACGGTTCCTGAATTTCCCAATTCCTAACAAATTTTGTTACTCTCTAGACTTCCCTAACAATTCTCGCGAAATTCTAACTTTACAAGAAAATTCCCTTTTATTCCGTCCTTTTTCAAGCTGACTTTCGAGACTACCCTCCTCTTCCCTCCTCCTAAGAACCTCCTTTTCGAGGACCCTTTTTCCGGGAACACCAACCCAATTTTCCACTTTCTTCCAGTAGCAAACTCGACTAAAACGATTTGAAAAGCGGAGAAAACTTCCACAAAAAGCCGGTTGCGTAATTTGAAGGTGATGGACAACTCTGCAGTAAGTCGCACATCAAACTGTCAGCATCGATTACATGGGAAGCGTAAGAGTTACATATTAAGAATGATGACAGTTAAAACTGAATATTACTATGGAGGGAAACATATTACGAACTGTCAGCATTGATTGAATGAGCAGCGTTCAAGTAATTTATGAGGAATACCGACAGTTGAAAGTGATTCTCACTATAATAGGCGGATACATCCGAACTTGCTGGGCTACGCAGTTATTTCACGCTTTTAATATTCGGCGAAAACTTTTAATAGAAGTTGGATTAACGTCGAGAAACGAGAGGGAACCTCATCAGAATCTACCAAAGTGCGTAACACGTATTTGAAAATGAAAAAGTAACTTTTAGCGGATATGAAAGTCGGTCAAAGTAAAATATAACCAGGCATGGATATGTCAGAAGAAAGTAATATAGGGATGAGCTTACTTTGAGGGAACTGACTTTGAGGAAATTACTTTCAATTTTAAACGATTCTAATGATTGTTGTTAGTTCAACAAACATTGGGCTATTGGTAACTGATAGCCAATATATAGAAAAGCAATGAGAAAATAACATAAATAGCAACAGAATGGTACTTATGTTCCTCCCCTACAACTTATTGTATTGTAGAATCTTCTTCTTTCAAACAGGGATTAGGCTTTTGCCTGTTCTGACTCACATCCAGCTTATAATAAAAAATGTATAAATGAGTTAATTAAAAATGTAATTCAGTTTTATTAATATCTTAAATTTATCCAATATAAGAACATTGCTGAGAAACTAGAAGGAAATATTTTAAAATCGCTAATTTTCATGAGGAAATGGGGACATGAAGGAATTCTCATGTACAAAATAGTCAAACAAACTTTGATAACCAATCAATAAGAGAATCTAATGAAAAAAGCGGATGAACAACAAAGAAATGGTGCTCTCAACAGAGAGTATAGGATATATAAAAAAGCAATGAGAAAATAATATAAATAGCAACAGAATGGTACTTAATGAGGATGTGATACTGAATAATGAGGATGTGCATTCATACTCCATTACATTCTACACTCTCTGGCCACCATACCTCGTATTGTGAAATCTCAATAATGTAAAATATTGAATCATCCATTGTCTGTTTCTATTAAAAGATTATACTTTCGGGAAATTGATCAAACATTCTACCATCTCGTGTAACCTGCATCACATTTGAAACTATTTTTCATCATCCATCAAGTTATTTATCCAAACATTATTCAAAAATTATAGTCAAGAATCAAATTACGATTTGAGAGTCTGATGTATCTGAAGATTCAATGGTACATTAGACCTAGGAACTGGACAACAGACTGTTTCTAAAAATCTGGATAATTCATCAAATTAATCAACTTGATTAAATAAATACTACTTTATCTACTTTAATCTACTTTTACTCAAATAAATACAAAAAGATATTGCATGGAGGTTACAAGTAGTAAATCATCCATGGAAGATAAGGTGGGCTACGTGTAACGAGAATTCAATTGGAGTGGATTTGACAATCGGCTTATTGATAGAAAGAGGGAGTAGACTACCGTACAGGTGGGTATCCAATTTGCCAATTAAAATATATCTTTCGAGTATCGGTATCAAAAGCCAAGCTAACAAATAAAACTCTCCGCTTTTCGGGGGGTTTGCCTACCTAACTCCTCCCCATGAGCCTAAAAAAGAGCGAGTACTGCAACGAAAAAGTAGCGGATTAGAAATAATGAGCTGCGCCGAAACTTTGAGCCGAACCGAATATGACAAACAACGTAGTAACAAGGGGTCGAAAAGCAACCCTCTCATAAAATAAGCCTCTCACAAGTGGATTATTACAACAAAAATGTAAAGGCTAGCTTGACTTTTCAAGCACAACTTCACAAAGCCCTTACTCAGAATAATCGTGAATCGTGAAGCACCGCAGCCACTGAACAGGTTATCAACATGCTTTTGTTGGAAAAACACTCAGCTTCCAGTACACGGGAATATTCCAGGAATTGTTCAAGTGAGAGCCTAAAACCCAACTTCTTGGAAGATGTTATTCCCATCAATCCATTTGTTATTCCCATTTTTATTCATGATTCACAACAGGGAAACAACCGAATATTGCCTTGCAAATGAACACACTTACACCGGTGCATTAGAATTTAAATAGAAGAGAATGGCTAGGAAAAAATTCAAACATGAAACTCCTCAATAATTGACTCATCAACTCCACAACTCATCAACTCATTCACTCATGCATTTCAGAGTCATGTATGTAGACGTTGAGTAGTGATAACTAATAGAGACATCGCGTGTTCTACTATGCTCATTCTATTATAGCTTTGATGCTCTAACTAGATATGCAATGTATGCTTGGAATGATTGATGTAATTGAGGGAACTTTTCACTACCAATTATGGCATATAAATTCTCTACTGAAATTATTTCTTCAGTACTTTTTCACACTTGAGATATTAAAAAAATTAAAGTTTACACACAAAAAATCATCAGAATGTTGAAAATTGAAAAAAAATTGTTTCTTAACAATACACACCTTTACATCATTTGACTATCGTGATTACATTCATTACATATTAGCTTACAGAAAAGGTAGCATGAGATTATCTCTTTCCTGTATAGGGCTACTTGTAATATAAATATAAAGAAAATAAAAATCTCAGTACCCTTTTTTTTATAAAATATTTCAAAAAAAAGGTGATATCACTTGAAAATGGCATAAATGACCGAAACATGTTGTGATAAAATATTTAAAAAAAAGGGTACTGAGATTTTTATTTTCTTTATATTTAGCATGAGATTATCCTATCTTTCCTCCCTGATATTTGTGATCATCTATTACATTATTTTAAAATAATAAAAAATCGATTGGTTTCCATTAAAAATGAATAAAAAGTATCTGCATCCCAGGAACTGTTTTCTTTGTAAATATCCTACAACTTTCCTACCAACTTCAAGAAGATATTATCAGTTGACATCAAAGCTTCATCTTATACAACTCCTACAAACAAGCAAAAAAAACATTTTCTGAGATGATTCCTATGCTGAAGCAATATCCAGGACTGGCATCTAGAGTCCGTCACAAGACCAAACAAATTGCAATTCTCTTTCTTTTCAAAGTGATGAAGGATGAGGGACAGAGAGGTGGAAGTATCAAAAGAGGAGCGAGAGGGAAGAAGAGAAGGTGAGTGAGAAGGGTGAATCAATCTTTAGTAAGGGGAAGAGGAGAAAAGAAATGAAAAATGAAGAGAGGAAGGAGGAGTTATGTGAGTGGGACTGAGAGAGAAGAGTAACAATCTTTTGTATATGGAATTGAACGATCAAAGCACTCAAAGCGATTGAGATGCGTAAAGTAAGAGTTGCAAAGTGATCGATGGAGTGAAAGAGTACGTTAAAGAGAGGAGGAGGAGAAGGAGGAGAAGGAGGAGGAGGAGGAGGAGAAGGAGGAGGAGGAGGAGAAGGTGAAGGACTAGGAGAAGGAAGAAGAGAGGTGGAAGAGGAGGACGAGGAGAAGAAAGGAAGAAAATACAAAAAAAGATTTGAGAATGATGCCAAAAAGGGGAGCGAATCGCAGGTGGACCTCAGAGAACATTTTTCAACTGACAAAAGAAATGGAATCGAAGAGGAAGTTCCAGTGAGGGGGGCTCAAAAGAAAAGAATGGAGAAGAAAAATATCTAACACAAGAAGACGATGTGGAAAATGCTATGAGAAGAATGTAAGAAGACAAAAGAAATATTAGAAGAAACAAGTGAAGTAAGAAGAGGTGTGCAGGACATGAAATGTTATAAAATCATGGAAAATGAGAAAAAATAAGGGACAGAGTGAAAGGAGAAGAAGATGGAAATATGAAGTAATTGATGACGATAGAAAGGATGAGAAAGCTAGAAGATGAGTGGAGAGACAAATAATGAGAATAAGGGAGAAATAAGGTGAGTAACAAAAAATAATACATAAGGAATTAGGGTTTGAGAATATCCTGGAAAAGTAACAGAAAGGAGCATAGAAAGTAACCAAGGATACAGAGAAATAATAAACAAAGAATTAAATGAATTATTAATGAATCAAGAACAAATTTTAAGAAGAAAAAAGAGGTTGGGGAGAAGAAGATAAGTAGCCAAGGAATGAAGAAAAAGAAGAAGAGTAAAGCAACAAGATACAGTGGTCAAAAAATGAAGCAAGATCGATACAGATGAACATAGATGTAATCAAGAGAGAACTAGAACTCACAAGAAAGACCTGGAATGAGGGAGGAAGCAAAAAAGAAACGAAAGGAACCAAAAAGAAGACTGATACAAATGAATTCCGCTTTGTGCCCTGCTTCTGTTATTGCACCTCCCTTCTTCGTAGACCCCCCATTATTGTCGGGTCACGTGATTTATGGAATGGCCAGACAAGGCAAACAAATCATGACGCAATATTATATCAAGATGTGAGTGGTCCTTATTCAAAGTACACCTCACCACTGGACGTCTACTTTATCAATGTTATTGGACAGACATGTCCAGCTAATGTAAGGGAAAGTAATCCCATGCAATGGGAGGAGGTAAATGATTTTTCAGATTTTTGACATGTGATGGAATATGTTGGGATGACGTTGCTGTACTTCAATAGGAGAATTTCTTTGGTTGCATCGGACTTTTGTCGACCAGATAGAAAGAAAAAGAAAATAGGATTGTATTTGGTTGCATCAAGCAAGACCAATTTCAATATACCAGATTAGCCCAATCCTAAGAAGGTATCACCAGGTGGTTCAAGATAGTTGATCCCGGTTGTTGAAACCAAATACTGTATTTCGAGAGATATCTAACATTACTTTTTGAATATTAATAATTTGATATACCGTAACTATTATTAAATATTACTGGTATTTTATATTACTATTGAATAAAACTACTTACGATGGACACGCCATTTTTACATTTATACAGTATTATCGCATGTTAAAAAATCTAGTGTGGTACACTAACACAACTTTCCTTGCTCATTGAACTGTAAGCCTCATTCTTAAAAGAGAATAATTTAGGGGAATAACATAATGACGATTGGTGGCAACATATTTGAAACTACGATCACTTTTACGAGTACTTTTTCCTTTCTGTAGATTGTGAAATTCTTAAATTTTTTTAAAGTCGTCAAAACAGCTGTTCTACAGATGAAATATCTCGACTATGTGTTCTTTTTATGAACTGCTCCACCTACCTACCTCATGTACGAGAAGGAGGTTACAAAGTCCATTTCTCAAGGATGGGGTGGACCCCCCATTAGTATCCCAGAAAGGAGACTCATGCCAGTTGATAGAGCTATGATATACAGGGTATGAATTTGAAAAAAATCGTTAGAGCCGTTTTTGAGAAAACCGTGAAAAACATGGTTTTTTTTAGTAATTATCAGACATTTTTTCCGCCATTTTGAATTGAATTTTATTGAATTTCTTATTGTCGGATCCTCATGGTATAAGGACATTAATTTTAAAATTTCAAGTCAATCGGTTGATTAGGAATGGAGTTATCGTGTTCACATACACACACAGACCAACACCCAAAAATCATGTTTTTGGGCTCAGGGGACCTTGAAAAGTATAGAAAACTTGAAATAAGGGTACCTTAATTTTTTTTGGGAAGCAATACTTTCTTTACCTATGGTAATAGGGCAAGGAAAGTAAAAGTCATCCCATATGAAATTAAGACATCAAACTCATTGCTATGAGACAAAAAATTGTCATAGGATTGATATTCCCCATCAGAGGTTATCCAAAACAGACAAAAGTTATGATACATTTGGTATGAAAATTTACAATAAATTACCTACAGATTTAATATTAGAGACAGAAAAGGAATTTAAGACGAGGTTATTGAATTGGCTTGTGAAAGATCCTTTTTATAGTGTTAAACAGTTCTTTGAGGGTGAAATAATTGCTGCTTAGAGTTAAGAGGTTTCTATTTGTATTTATCAAAAGGCTCAAGTTGTGCTATGAGGAATATGTTTGGTGACTTCAAATTAATTGTAGTACTGTATTTGACAATCTAATTGACTTACAGTTTACTTACTGTATTATTTTTGAGACTCAGTAGTGTGATTTTGTGTGTACAGTTGCTGTAGAACTTAATTTTATCGTTTATTGTACTGTATTCAATATTTGACTTTGCCTATTGTTCTAAGAATTTAACGGCAATAAAATCATATATATTTATTTATTTATTTCATTCATTTATAATTGAATTGTCATGTAGGTACTTCCGGATGCTACAACACTCAAGACAAATTAAAATTAATTTCTTCAATAATCATAATTGCAAGATCAGAAAGCACACAATACAATTATTTTTAATTGTATTCACTCATAAAACAAACAAAAAACTTACAAAAGATATTGATGAATGGGTGAAAACTAGAATATTTTTCAAAATAGACTTTTAATAATAAAATTACACATATTAGATTGATTTGGTGAATACCTAAAATAAAATTGTGATTTTGTGAATTTCAACAAAGTTCTTTTTTGTGTTTCAGTCAAGAAGAAAAAAAAAAGAAAAAAATCTTTCAATGATTTGAACTGAACTCATTGCTAGCGATCAGACACGTGTCTCTGCTAGCAATTACTGCCGGTAAAATGAGTACAACTGGGATTTCAGTTATGTTATATCTAATTTATTTTTATTATTTCTAGAATAGAGTATATTCTGAATTTCTGTATGATGTACCCAATTATTATGTGAATTTTTAATTGTATAACTCTTGTATATATGGCAAATAAATTGAATTTGAATTTTTCTTGGAATACCTTACAAGACTATCCATAGAGGTGAGGAGAGGGATAGAAGCGAACACTATCACCATCACTATCAATAACAAATACTTATATATATCCACAGATAAGGAATACATTGGTTTCTGAATGATAAAATGTTTTTGAAAGTGAAAGAGGTTGATAAGTCATAACAGAAAAAACTAAACTGTCGACGAAGACATCCTCCAATTAAGGACTCCAAGATGGCGATGATGATAATAAAGAGCTGTCGTAAGATTCACAACTGTCACCATTATTTACAGTTGAATTTTTGAATGGGAAGCTTTCATGATACCTGTAAGGAATGCTGACTATTTAATGCGAATCTCACCATAGAAAATAAAGGGAGAAAGCGGTCCTAGTCAAAAGTGTTGACCAAAGAGTAAAATAATAGTGTAGTCCTTTAGGCAGTCAGAGTGGAACAAATAACGGAGGCGAATAATGATTATAACGAATTATGAGAATAGAAATTATAAGCGTATAGATGTAGAAGTATGTCAACTACTTTAGCAGTCGAAAAAGAATACCTGAAGGTAGGCCTATTACTCATAACAAACTAGATTCCACAATATAATAGTATAGTATCAAAGAATTTTATTATCTATTTACTCAACTATTATCCTATTAATTCATTTATTGGATCATATCACAGAAGATAAAACAATATTTTTCTGGTAATATTATTTAATTAAAATTATAAATACCTGGATGCTAACCACATCCACAGAAAAAAATACAAATTTTGGAAATATAATATTGCATGGAACAAGAATAAAGATTTGATCAGTATCCATGATCAATTCCAAACTACCTGATAATATGAAGTCTAGTTACTTTCCCTTCATGATATAGGTTACTCCATACCAATGTAACTAGGATGTATTCTAGGCACATTGCTCCATACCATAACATAAAAGTCCTTTCTCTGTGGCCATACGTTATAATTTAATAGGTGTAATAAGTTAGGTTTAGCTTTAACATCATTCATATTTTGCCAGCATCGAGCGGATAAAAGTTATTGTATATCATAATGTTGAACATATGTAAGTTTATTGTAGATGAAGTT
The DNA here is from genome assembly GCF_014356525.2 of Nilaparvata lugens. Taxonomy (NCBI): domain Eukaryota; kingdom Metazoa; phylum Arthropoda; class Insecta; order Hemiptera; family Delphacidae; genus Nilaparvata; species Nilaparvata lugens. The sequence goes on from NC_052509.1 coordinate 50,215,222, forward strand.
ACTCAACTTGAAGACTCTAACGAACTCTACATTCTCACTAATTTCACAGTCTAAATTTTGTTTAATTCAGTTTACGTCACAGGTAATAATAGTTAAAATAGTTGAAACCTGACACCATTCTGATTTGTGAATGAAGTCAAGTTATAAAGTTTATAGTTACTCAACTCAAAGTTATTCCTCACAAAACTCCCCATTCAATGGATGGCACCAAGTTTAACTGATTCAACTTAGAGTTACTCAACTCTAAATGAACTCAACATTCTCACAAATTCCAGACACATTCTAGGGTTCTAGAAGACACAAAACAGAAATAAATCCTTGGACTATGAATGGTGCACATCACATCTGTCTCGAATACAAGGCACAACTAGGATAGCAATTAAGCGTAATTAGTAAAGAGCAGCCAGCCTACTAAATTAGTAATAAAATGTGCGGCTGGCTCGAGGTCCTACATCATTCATGCAGCAGCAAGACCCAAGGAAATATCAAGAATGAAATAGGAAGAGGGAAAGAAGGAGAAGGAGAAGGAGAAGGAGAAGGAGAAGGAGAAGAAGAAGAAGAAGAAGAAAAAGAAAAAGAAGAAGAAGAAGTGAGAGAAGAAGAAGAAGAAGAAGAAGAAGAAGAAGAAGAAGAAGAAGAAGAAGAAGAAGAATGGAAATAAAATAAGGAAAAGAATCAAAATAAAATAAGGAGGAAAAGGAGAAGATCAAGAAAAGCGAAGAAAATAAGAAGTACCAGTTGAATTGACGAGATGGTAAGGATGAGGAAGAGGAAAAATATGAGAAAAATGAAGAAGTGAATAGGAGATGAGAATAGAGTAGACATAGAAGAGATTGAGAAAGAGAAACGTATTGTTCCTTTAATTAATGCAGGACGGACACTGAAACAAAGCAGCGTGGATACAAACGCTGTAAAATATGAACCGAGTTCTGTTATTAGTCCTTCATTTTTTGCAAACAGTTTGTTCTTTTTAATTGAGCCATTTAATGAAAGGAAGGGTCAGGCCGCTTCAAGCTAATCGCAATTCAAGGCAAATTAAATTGATTTCAATTAATTTTTTCATAAAGACGTTAAATGTCTCAAAAAAAAAACTCATAAATTTCTCGGCTGGACATAAAACTCCTGCGAGCTTCACAAAGGATGTTTTTTTCCAGAATTTATCTTTAAACAAAGTATCTCAATTGAGATTTCATTTTCACAATCGTTGGTAGAGTGTATTCTATTTCTGCATTCGCTTCATTATCACTTCAAACTGGTTCGGAACACACACAGAATTTAATCCACATTTCGTGATAAATTTCAATAAAATAGTTTGAGAAATGAATTGGGTTAAGAATGAAATTTACCATTCCAATTTTCTTTGGTATTACGAACGAATTCGTGAAAATGAATTTGATACCATTGAAATGTATTAGTGAAGATGTTTTTCTTCCTTAAAAATTCTCCAATCATGCCTCCATGTTTCCAAAACGAAAATTTATAAATTACGAGAAAAGCTTCAAATCAAGACACTTATCATTCGACCTAATGAAGCAGCAGAGTAGCTAATTGAACCACTTTTATATGATACAACTAATAACTGGTTTAAGAACTACCGTCAACATATTGAATATCTTGATCAATCTACTCAATAACCTGCATTCTGAATTAAACAACAAAATGCAGTCCATTGCAGTTTAGAAGGTTTCCATTCCACGCAAATCTTCAACATAGAAAAGAAGGCTGTAGTGTAATATAGTTTTCGCCACACTTGGATGTAATGAGCTGGTTTACGTGCGTCATATGGTGGCCGAAAGTGATTGTTTTCCGACCAGGCCGGTAAAACTTTACGGCCCTAGGGCTGTAAAATGACCTTGAATAACAGCTGATTCTGATTTGATATGAACGGGTTTACAAAATAGTTTTTGAAACAGAATCAGTTTATGCTTCTAGAATTGAATAAAGTATTTTGCAATAAGATACTATCATTTCATTTGGATGAATGAAATACAAATAAGATATTATAAACTACTCAAATTCAATTTTCAGAGTATAATAGAATCTAACCTCAAACCTCATAGTACTGCGTTTATCACAAAACCTGGTGGATAGTTTTGGAACTACTTGGGCAATATCCATGGTGCTGAACGTTTTAACAAATAGTTTATGAAACAGAATCAGTTTATGCTTCTAGAATTGAATAAAGTATTCTGCAGTAATATACTATCATTTTATTTGGATGAATGAAATAGAGGTAAGATATCTTCTTCTCTATATAATAAGAGAGAGTGGGGTGTGTTTGTTCGCATCAAAACATGTCAACTTGTGGATTGCATACCGGAAAAACGGGAATGATTTAGATCTCCAAATTTTGAACATAGATTCTAAAAATATCAATCTCGTGCACCTGGAAGCCCAAATTTCTATTTTCCTTCTAGATTTTTCAGAATATTAATGTTCAAATTCATCTATGCTACCGTAGGCTAATTGAAGTTCCATAGCCCAAAGTGTGTATTTTTATCAGCAGGTTATAAGACTACCATTTACCAACGTCTAAGTAGCGCAGCGGTAAGAAGCTTGCTTACGGAGCGATGGTACCTCGGTTCAAATCCCCCGATGCTTTCCATTTTTTTGTTCTTAATTTTTTCCCTCGAAACGTATTATTATCAATTATTTTTTGAAGGAATTTGTTTTCATTACTATTGAACTTGGATTTTATCAAATAATTTTATTTTCAATGTAAAATTTTGCCACCAGTACAAATGAATTGGACATAGTCTTCATGCTGTAGGCCTATAATTTATTGAATTTCATAAGAAAAACATGAATAGATCACAATAAAATGAGTAATAATTTTTATTCTTCAGTTATAATGTAGGCTACTATCAGACACGAATTCCCAGTGAAACGAGTATTTTAGGTATTTTTTTTGGAATTGGGAAAACAAGAGGCTGCCTGATTCAAATTGAGGAGGATCCTAATAGAACTAAAATTTATTGATGTATTGGAAAAATCAATATGATTCTGTGAGGTTTCCAAGTATTATGTATTCTTCAGTTTTCTATACTTTAATAACTAGATACTAATAACTATACTAATAGCTAGAGCTATGACCTTCCACTTTTGTTTTCGGAACTGCTTAATAAACAATTATTCTCATATATATTGTTTATTTCTCTGTGTGGCGAAAAATAGCGTTCGCACCACGGGCAAAAATGTTTTTCCGGCTCTCAATCTTTTCTAGTCCTCGGCCTACGGCCTCGGACTTGAAAACCGATTTCGAGCCGGAAAAGTCTCATTTTCGGCCCTAGGTGCGAAATATACTATTACTCACATTCATAAACATGTCTATTTAAATAAATTCCTGATTTCATGAACAAATTTCATGTATCAAGGTTAGATGAAATATCAATGTATAGGAATAGAATGTATATCTTCTACTATAGGAATAGAATGTATATCTTCTACAGTATATTTTATGGTATGCACTAAGCTGCACCACACTTTAAAACTGAATGTAAAAATCTGTCAACATTTCTCCTTCCACATATTCAGGTTCACCTTGAGATAGGCCTCCAGATTTTCCGATAAGTATGGATTGTTTCTCCAAAAGAACTAGATAATAAACTCTCCTACTCGATAAAACTCGTTCAACATTATTTCAAAATTGGACTAAAAAAGAAGATGATGATGATTACTGGAGAACGATTTCTTTGATACGAAACCCGTTAGCTCATTTCTTTTACGAGACAGATTATCGTGCCTGAAGCAAAGATGCATTCAAAAACCTGCACTGATTATTACAAGATCATCTACAGTGTGACTCACTTTGAACTGACAGCAATTCTTATAAAAAACACAAATACATCCTATTCAACCAATGCTGACTGGAGTAGGCCTCACTAAAGAACAATTTTGCTGAAGAGCACTTTCAACTAGCGTCTGTCTGGCAAGTTCTAGTTCAAGTTCGTTTCATTCAAGTTCAAGTTGAGATCAATGGAGGCAACTGCTGCCCACTTCCTCTAACAATTACAGTTTTTAAAGCCGTCAAGAAATGCAACGAAAATGGAAATTGCATTCACATTATTATATTACTAGTTGTTGAGAACTGCACTACAATACTTCACATTACAATCCAATTCATTACAATTCTCACAATCCTTCAAATTACGATCCTCGGTTGATGAATATGGTAAACTTTCAGACATTGATGGAGACATCCACAATTCATTACGTCTGATAAGCTGTGCTCGATGTAAGAAATGAATAACTATTAAATAGACAAGGATTAATAATAATGCATCACACATTTGAAAGATATGCAAATTACATTCATCCTATAATGATTTGGATGACAAAGGAACAACTGCTTCTTCTGCACTTAATTGAGCTTCATATAGAGTGAAGAGTCTACGTCTATATAGTTCACATGAAACAGTATTTCTTCATATTATGGTGAAATTCACTCTCTGTATTCAGCATCTGATTAAAATTGGTTTGCTACCGTTGTCTGTCATTAAACAAAGCATAGCTCTATCCTTTTCCAACTCCACTCCCGTGCCTAATTGTCTGTAGAATATGTAGATATATAATGAACTAGAATATTTATCTTAATTATGGAAATTGTTTTTGAATCATGAATTTTCTTTGAGAAAACATATATTTGGGATAGAATTGTTAATTATTAGCAAGAATCAACAATCAATACTATAAGACCGGATAGACCGGGGATAACAACACATGAATAATAGCTATCTTCTAGGTGGTGGTAAAGGAAAAGTGAACGAAAAGGTGGTGGTATAGGAAAAGTAGCTAGGTGCTGTCCACTGTCCAACAATGCCTTCTTATAATTTTCACTGACTTCTCATTTTTTTCCACTGACTTCTTATAATTTTCACTGACTTCAAAGCGTGAATTTCACTATATGTAACAATAATTGTCTGACTACATTACTTTTTATTTGGAGGGAATATTTTCAAAAACTTATTGAGTTTAATTGTGGAGCTGAACTGAGATAGTACTACCGAATCAATCACTTCCCATTCTTATTATGACAAATACGATATTTATCGACAGATTTCATCATTATTTTTGGGTTTGTTCCCACTTGAACCCAATTATCGAAACAATTCAATTCCATCAATGATCACTCTAGTACTGGAAAAATATTTACGACTCCAATCATTCATTAACAATCGACAATCAAATAGCAACCAAACTCATGAAACGATAGAGTTCAAGAAGCCACTCCAATTATAATTATTATTTCTGATAAGAACTGAAGAGTGTCAATGGAAGTGCATTGATAACGACTTTCGAGTCGAATTGGGAAACATTATTTAATTGGAAAATTCATTCAAATCCCTGGCTTCTTATCAAACTGAAGTGTAGTAGTTAGTTATCTGCAATTGTTTAGAAGTGAAGACCTCCAATAAAAACATTTGCTTGAATAATAAAAACCTCTCAGCTTGGATTTACAAAGAAGGTTGAATGCTGAATATCAATCAATTGAAAATGGAAACCTTGAGGGAGCTCTATGCACATAATTTATGAACCAATTAAATATGAACCTTCAACAAATTTGAACACTCAATTCATAGAAATCAATTGATTTGAGTGAGATACAAATTAAATTAGAACCCAGTCAAATAAACAAATTCAAGCAGTTCGTGAAATTCGTATTATTCAGGATAGTCTATGAACAAAATTTAGAAAACGCAAGATGAACAACTCCCTGTGAAATATAGCGGAACTGGATCCTATCTGAAAGGTCAAACTGCAGTTACCATATCTTCGAAAAATCAGCAGCATCAGGTTTTAAAGTGAAGTGAACAGCAACACTTAAATCAACTAAATTCCAATTCCTACTACGCCACTAAAGAGGAATACACTATAAAACTGTCAGCATTACAATGAATAACATAAGTGCTTCCCACAAAACCAACACTGACTATTTTAGAGTGAATCTCACTAGCGAACTGCATACAAATTAATACTGAGAGCTACATAAAAGGCAAATGGATGCATTAGAACTGAG